>NW_027441910.1:300000-583767 GCF_048569485.1 Anomaloglossus baeobatrachus
GACTCCACCAAGATGGTGAGCGGCGATGACGCCATTATTAGCGTCACCATACCGCTTCTCTGCCTTCTAAAACGGTCTCTGCTCAAAACCAAACATGATGCATTGCAGGCGGAACACGATGAGTTGGAGCAAGAAACAGTAGTGGGTGTGGGTGATAACACACAGTCCAGCCTCGTCTCATCACAACGTGCAGTGGAGGACTATGACGAGGAGGAGGATGAAGACATGGAGCAACTCTCCGGCCAAATTGAGGATATGACATGCATACCAATCATATGCTCAGTTCAGCGTGGCTGGCCAGAGGACAGGGTAGATGATGAGGAGGAGGAGGAGGAGGAGGAGGAGGAGAAGGAGGAGGACAGCATGTTCAGTCATCGTGTTGGTCTGGATACTGAAGTGATGGCTGTTAAGAGTCTGGCGCACATGGATGACTTTATGGTAAGCTGCCTGTCTCGTGACCCTCGCGTTAAGAACATCTTGGCCGACAATCATTACTGGTTGGTAACACTGTTAGACCCACGCTACAAGGAGAACTTTATGTCTCTTATTCCCGAGGCGGAGAGGTCAGCCAAAATGCAGCAGTTCCGGAAGGCCATAGTCACGGAAGTAGGCAAAGCATTCCCTTCACAAAACGCTAGCGTCATAATTGTAACACTATTAGTTAAAAGAAAGGGATAAAATGTAAAAAAAAACAAAATAAGGCATGACTTTTTTTTAACATCAAATTTTTTTTTTTTAGATTTAACCAAAGAATGTGCACATTTGTTATAATAAACAAGTGAAAAATGTTGAAAATCAGTCATCCAAAGGTGTGTGAAAAAAATATATATATATGGTACCAATAAAAATGTCACTTTGTCCTGCAAAGAATGCAGCCCCCCAAATTATTTTTTTCCTCTGTGCGGCCCATACACCCAGCCGAGTTTGAGACCCCCTGCCTTACACTATATAGATATCATGTTCATTCCCCATCTATCTTGCTCAGGAGAGCATCTCCCTCCCCCGGCACCAAGAGCAGCTCATATTGAATTGTTACATTGACTAGTAACACTGCACACAGAAATGCACCTTAATATTCCACTGTTAACCCTTTCCTCCCAGCAGTAACACACAACTCCTCACCTTGATATCATGGTGATTTATGGTCAGAATGACTTCAATGCGATCAGTGATTTCTATTCTAGCTCTGCTCACATAGATTTTATATCCACACTCAACTATAGGCCGTTCTTCATATTTTGGGGGCTTTTAGTCAGATATACTAGTTTGTGCCTGTATAGTATTGGTGTAGATGGGAGTGTAGGGCATGGGTTACATGGCACTGTGGTGGGATACTGATGGGAGGTATTGGTGCTGTGTTTGATGCTTCTACTGGGTATTTTCCTACAAATACTGGAACAGCTCACTGCTTAGAATGATCCTTCCCAGCTCTATAATATATTATATATACCCCACAATGCAGGCTCACACACACATTTGTCTCAAGTGTGTTGTAGGGACACAGATACAGTCTTGGTCATGTGACTAAAGGCTACTTTACACACTGCGATATCGGTCCCGATATCGCTAGTGTGGGTACCCGCCCCATCTGTTGCGCGACACGGGCAAATCGCTGCCCATGCCGCACAACACCGACCAGACCCGTCACACATACTTACCTGACCGGCGACGTCGCTGTGACCGGCAAACCGCCTCCTTTCTAAGGGGGCGGTCCGTGCGGCGTCACAGCGACGTCACTGAGCGACCGCCCAATAGCAGCGGAGGGGCGGAGATGAGTGGCCGGAACATCCCGCCCACCTCCTTCCTTCCTCATAGCGGCTGGGAGGCAGGTAAGGAGAGGTTCCTCGTTTCTGCGGTGTCACACGGAGTGATGTGTGCTGCCGCAGGAGCGACGAACTACATCGTTACTGCTGCAGTAACGATAATCGAGAATGGAGACCCATGTCACCGATGAGCGATTTTGCACGTTTTTGCAACGATGCAAAATCGCTCATCGGTGTCACACGCAGCAACATCGCTAATGCGGCCGGATGTGCGTCACAAATTCCGTGACCCCAACGACTCCGCATTAGCGATGTCGCAGCGTGTAAAGCCCCCTTTAGTGGGAGTGGTGTACAGGGTCTTAGCAGTAAAGAGTATTCCATATTTCTGCCAGATACCCACAGAGATATTGAAATCTGAAAAAAGAGACTTCTGCTCATTGAAGGTAAGAACTGCTCACATAGCGTTCAACTCCACAGCAAACGAGTGCTCTAGCACTGGCATCTCAGCAGGGATATTCCCCTACTACACATGTGTGTCTGGGTCGCTGTGACAGTTTACAGGACATAACTCAAGGCACCTAGATAGAAGGCAGAGGTACTGGGATTGGTTGGTTTTTGGTGACGGAGGTGCAGGGGCTGGCGCCCATGTGCAGTGCTGGCTAAGGTATATTGATGATATTTTGATTTTTTGGCAGGGCACTGTGGAGCAGCTCGAGACATTTATGGAGGAACTTAATAACAACACCTTTAACATCAGATTGACGCATAAGCATAGCAGCAGTTGCGTTGACTTCCTGGATATTAAAATTTCATTCGGTTCTGAGCGAATTGTTCAGACCGACGTCCATAGGAAGGAAACATCAGTCAACGCACTGCTGCATGCTTCTTCTGCTCATACCCCCTCCACCATCCGGGCCGTACCGACTGGCCAGTTCCTCAGGATGAAGCAAATTTGTTCGTCAGACACTGCTTTTGAACAACAGTCTGCCGACCTCCAGTGCCATAGGGGTGGCAAAGGCGGTCTTCCCCCGGTCTGCCTCAGCAACGGACACTAGCCAATAGTGACTAGTGAGATCAAGGGTAGAAAAATAATTTGCAGTTCTCAATGCAGCTAGCGATTCCTCAATACGGGGGAGTGGTGCTGTCCTTCTTCTTTAACAGGACCAACGGAGCTGCCCAAAGGCTACAACTGTCACGGATAACCCCAGCCGCCTTCATGTTGCTCAACATGTCCTTGGTACACTGGTAATGTGAAGGTGGTATTGGCTTATAGCTCTCTTTGATGGGTGGGTGTGCACCTGTGGGGATGTAGTGTTGGACCCCTTTTATTCCCCCAAAATCTAGCGGATGTTTGCTGAAGACTTGCTCGCTCGTATTCTTGCACTACCCTGTGGACCCGCTTCTTGTGATGTGAAGGTGTGGAGTCAGTGCCTACGTGTAATTCCTTACACCACTCCTCTGGCTGACTTGGTGAGCAGTCACTGACTGGGTGGGGTGCAGTAATAGTGGATGCTGCTACTTGGATAGCATGTGTATCTACTGTGAACAGCTTATCAATGGTGGCAAGTCGGGGCAGCTTAACCTCCTGCTCTCCGCAGTTTAACACTCTCACGGGCACTCTTCCCTTCTGCACTAATGAATAAAACTATGATGTAAATATCATATAGATACCCCACAATTGTAAATAAAGGTAGGTTATGGGAAAAGGGGGAACAGGGAAAGAGGAAAATAGTGTAATAAAGTATACCTTCTGGGGGTGAGAGGAAATGGCAGCACAGCCAGTGGAGGTGAAGCAAAAGGAAGCCTGCAACTAAAGAGTTGAGAGCATTATCACATGGTGACTGAGCCTGATTGTAAAGGGAGCATAGAGTGGAGCATACTCTGGGCACGTTAGAACCCAAGTTCTTAAACCATGAATATGGACCCCTTTTATTCTCCCAAAGTCTAGCGGATGTTTGCTGAAGACTTGCTCGTATTCTTGCACTACCCTGTGGACCCGCTTCTTGTGATGTGAAGGTGTGGAGTCAGTGCCTACGTGTAATTCCTTACACCACTCCTCTGGTTGACTTGGTGAGCTGTCACTGAATGGGTGTGGTGAAGTAACGGTGGATGCTGTGGCTTGGATATCATATTAAATATAGGGACCCCCATACAGTAGTATGAGAAATTTTTTTGTATTCAATGATCGGTATTACCTTCAGGGGCGCGGCACGTGGACGTGCGTTCCATTAGCCTCACTGCATTCCACTCCCATACAGGAAGTGGGCGCAGCTATTACTACGGTCGCACATAAAAGAACCCACAGCCACCACTGCACACAGCTGACTCCACCACTGGAAACCCACTTCTACACCAACGCAGGTAAGACAGGATCGGCACCTCTATGCTCCCGTTACAATCAGGCTCAGTCACCATGTGATAATGCTCTCAACAATTTAGTTGCAGGCTTCCCCTTGCTTCACCTCCACTGGCTGTGCTGCCATTTCCTCTCCCCCCTGGAAGGTATACTTTATTACACTATTTTCCTGTTTCCCTCTTCTCCCTTTTCCCATAACCTACCTTTATCTGCATTTGTGGGGTATCTATATACTATTTATATCACAGTTTTATTCATTAATACGGAAGGGAAGAGTGCGCGTGAGAGTGTTGAACTGCGGAGAGCAAGAGGTTAAGCTGCCCCGATTTGCCACCATTGATAAGCTGTTCACAGTAGATACACATGCTATCCAAGCAGCAGCAGCATCCACCATTACTGCACCCCACCCAGTCAGTGACAGCTCACCAAGTCAGCCAGAGGAGTGGTGTCAGGAATTACACGTAGGCACTGACTACACACCTTCACATCACAAGAAGGGGGTGCAAGTGTGACGCCCTGGACTAGCCAGTTAGTCACAGACATAACACACACACACACCCCCTTTCCCGGATAGTTACACTAGTCAGACACAAAACCGTTGTTGCCTCCCTCCAGGGGCTGATGTCCACACCAGGTGGGGCGGTGCCAGGCGGTTGGCCCCACCCACCAAGGAGTTCACAGGCCTGGAGGTGGGAAAACCAGTTAGTTAGTTGAAGTTCAGTTAAGAGTTGAACCGTGGAGGTAGTGAGTTCAGGGAACAGCCCAGTTTTGGGTAGGAGTGCAAAACTGCTAGTGTCTGGGTCAGATCCCAGGCACTATGGGGAGATAAGGTATGCACACCAGTGACTATGTAAGGGGAATACATGAAATAGCAGAAACTGCTGTGTGAATACTGACTTGAAAAATTCAATAGCTATATGCAAGAGTGAATATGTGAAAAATGGAATCTGCATTACTGCCATGAACATATGAATCAAGAGAAATTTAGCTACTGAATTGATCAATGCAATAGAGCCCCAACACTACGCCAAAGTATTTCTCTACGTTGGGGTCCCTAGCTTGTGTGTGTCCTCTCATGCAGTTAAAAAACCTACCGTGTATGGGAAGCTGAGACCCAGGCTATTTATGCGTATGATATGGATTGGCAATAGGTGTGGTTGGGGAGGGTTCACAAACGAAAAAATACTAACAAATAGGAATAACGTTTGGAACACCATTCTAAGTCCGAACTGGGTGCAAAAACCTAAAAAAACATCACTATGGGGAGATAAGGTATGCACACCAGTGACTATGTAAGGGGAATACATGAAATAGCAGAAACTGCTGTGTGAATACTGACTTGAAAAATCCAATAGCATTAATTCACATAATCCTAGTGACTGCGCACACAACATGGCCAAACAAAAACAAAAGACAGTACCTGGCCATTCAATCAAATGGAAACTCATAGGCAACACAGTCCATTAGACTAGGCAATTACATGCAGCCAAACAAAGTTCATGGGCCTTGCCTCAGAGTCGAACCCACAACCTCTTGGAGAACAAGCAAAGAGCCTACCACTAAACCAACTCAGTGAAGTTGGAAACCAACTCTACATTAATTAACATAATCCTAGTGACTGCGCACACAACATGGCCAAACAAAAGCAAAAGACAGTACCTAGCCTATCAATCCAATGGAAACTCATAGGTAACACAGTACATTGGACTAGGCAATTACATGCAGCCATACAAAGCCCATGGGTCTTGCCCCAGAGTCGAACCCACAAACTCTCGTAGCCAGGGCAAAGAGCCTACCACTACACCAACACAGAGAAGTAGGTGAATGACTCTACATTAATTCACATAATCCTAGTGACTACGCACACAACATGGCCAAACAAATGCAAAAGACATTATCTGGCCTATCAATCCAATGGAAACTCATAGGCAACACAGTCCATTAGACTAGGCACTTACATGCAGCCATGTAAAGTTCATGGGCATTGCCTCAGAGTCGAACCCACAACCTCTTGGAGAACAAGCAAAGAGCCTACCACTAAACCAACTCAGAGAAGTTGGAAACCGACTTTACATTAATTAACATAATCCTAGTGACTGCGCACACAACATGGCCAAACAAAAGCAAAAGACAGTACGTGGCCTATCAATCCAACGGAAACTCATAGGTAACACAGTACATTGGACTAGGCAATTACATGCAGCCATACAAAGCCCATGGGCCTTGCCCCAGAGTCAAACCCACAACCTCTCATAGCCAAGGCAAAGAGCCTACCAATACACCAACACAGAGAAGTGGAAAACCATTTCTACATTAATTCACATAATCCTAGTGACTGCGCACACAACATGGCCAAACAAAAGCAAAAGACAGTACCTGGCCTATCAATCCAATGGAAACTCATAGGCAACACAGTCCATTGGACTAGACAATTACATGGAGACATACAAAGTCCATGGGCCTTGCCTCAGAGTCAAACCCACAACTTCTCGCAGCCAAGCAAAAAGCCTACCACTACACTAACACAGAGAAGTTGGAAACTGATTCTACATTAATTCACATAATCCTACCGACTGCGCACACAACATGGCCAAACAAAAGACAATACCTGGCCTATTCATTCAATGAAAACTCATAGGCAACACAGTCCATTGGACTAGGCAATTACATTCAACCATACAAAGTCCATGGGCTTTGCCTCAAAGTCAAACCCACAACTTCTTGTAACCCAAGGAAAGAGCCTACCACTACACCAACACAGAGAAGAGAATGACTCTACATTAATTCACATAATCCTAGTGACTGCGCACACAACATGACCAAACGAAAACAAAAGACAGTCCCTGGCCTATCAATCCAATGGAAACTCATAGACAACATAGTCCAATGGACTACGCAATTACATGCAGCCATACAAAGTCCATGGGCCTTGCCTCAGAGTCATACCCACAATCTCTGGCAGAACAAGCAAAGAGCCTACAACTTCACCAACACAAAGAAGTAGGAAGCTGCGTCTACATTAATTCACATAATCCTAGTGACTGCGCACACAACATGGCCAAACAAAAGCAAAAGACAGTATCTGGCCTATCAATCCAATGGGAACTCATAGGCAACACAGTTAATTGAACTAGGCAATTACATGCAGCCATACAAACTCCATGGGCCTTGCCTCAGAGTCAAACCCACAACCTCTTGCAGCTAAGCAAAGAGCCTTCCACTACAGCAACACAGAGAACTGGGAAACTGATTCTACATTAATTCACATAATCCTACCGACTGCGCACACAACATAACCAAACAAAAGATAATACCTGGCCAATCAATCCAATGGAAACTCATAGGCAACACAGTCCATTGGACTAGGCAATTACACGCAGCCATATAAAGTCCATGGGCTTTGCCTCAGAGTCAAACCCACAATTTCTCGCAGCCCAAGCAAAGAGCCTACCACTACACCAAGACAGAGAAGTTGGAAACTGAGTTTACATTAGTTCACATAATCCTAGTGACTGCGCACACAACATGGCCAAACAAAAGCAAAAGACAGTACCTGGCCTATCAATCCAATGGGAACTCATAGGCAAAACAGTTAATTGAAATAGGCAACTACATGCAGCCATACAAACTCCATGGGCCTTGCCTCAGAGTCGAACCCACAACCTCTCGCAGCTTAAGCAAAGAGACTACCACTACACCAACACAGAGAATTAGGTGAATGACTCTACATTAATTCACATAATCCTAGTGACTGCGCACACAACATGGCCAAACAAAAGCAAAAGACAGTACCTGGCCTATTAATCCAATGGAAACTCATAGGCAACGCAATCCTTTGGACTAGGCAATAACATGCAGCCATACAAAGTCCATGGGCCTTGCCTCAGAGTCAAAACCACTACCTCTCAAAGCCCAAGCAAAGAGCCTACCACTACACCAACACAGAGAAGTGCGAAATTGACTCAACATAAATTCACATAATCCTAGTGACTGCGCACACAACATGGCCAAACAAAAGCAATAGACAGTCCCTGGCCTATCAATCCAATGGAAACTCATAGACAACATAGTCCATTGGACTAGGCAATTACATGCAGCCATACAAAGTCCATGGGCCTTGCCTCAGAGTCGAACTCACAACCTCTCGCAGCCCAAGAAAAAAGCCTACCACTACATCAACACAGAGAAGTGTGAAACTGACTCTACATTAATTCACATAATCCTAGTGACTGCGCACACAACATGGCCAAACAAAAGAAAAAGACAGTACCTGGCCTATCATTCCAATTGAAACTCATAGGTAACATAGTCCATTGGACTAGGCAATAACATGCAGCCATACAAAGTCCATGGGCCTTGCCTCAAAGTTGAACTCACAACCTCTCGCAGCTCTAGCAAAGAGCCTACAACTACACCAACACAGAGAAATGTGAACCTGACTCTACATTAATTCACATAATCCTAGTGACTGCGCACACAACATGGCCAAACAAAAGCAAAAGACAGTACCTGGCCTATAAATCCAATAGAAACTCATAGGCAACACAGTCCATTGGACTAGACAATTACATGGAGACATACAAAGTCCATGGGCCTTGCCTCAGAGTCAAACCCACAACCTCTCGCAGCCAAGCAAAGAGCCTACCACTACACCAACACAGAGAAGTGGGAAACTGATTCTACATTAATTCACATAATCCTACCGACTGCGCACACAACATGGCCAAACAAAAGAAAATACCTGGCCTATCAATCCAATGGAAACTCATAGGCAACACAGTCCATTAGACTAGGCAAATACATGCAGCCATACAAAGCCCATGGGCCTTGCCCCAGAGTCGAACCCACAACCTCTTGTAGCCAAAGCAAAGAGCCTACAAATACACCAACACAGAGAAGTGGAAAACTGATTCTACATTAATTCACATAATCCTAGTGACTGCGCACACAACATGGCCAAACAAAAGCAAAAGACATTACCTGGCCTATAAATCCAATAGAAACTCATAGGCAAAGCAATCAATTGGACTAGGCAATTACATGCAGCCATACAAAGTCCATGGGCCTTGCCTCAGAGTCGAACCCACAACCTCTTGTAGCCCAAGCAAAGAGCCTACCACTACACCAACACAGAGAAGTTGGTACAGAGTTTACATTAGTTCACATAATCCTAGTGACTGCGCACACAACATGGCCAAACAAAAGAAAAAGACAGTACCTGGCCTATCATTCCAATTGAAACTCATAGGTAACATAGTCCATTGGACTAGGCAATAACATGCAGCCATACAAAGTCCATGGGCCTTGCCTCAAAGTTGAACTCACAACCTCTCGCAGCTCTAGCAAAGAGCCTACAACTACACCAACACAGAGAAATGTGAACCTGACTCTACATTAATTCACATAATCCTAGTGACTGCGCACACAACATGGCCAAACAAAAGCAAAAGACAGTACCTGGCCTATAAATCCAATAGAAACTCATAGGCAACACAGTCCATTGGACTAGACAATTACATGGAGACATACAAAGTCCATGGGCCTTGCCTCAGAGTCAAACCCACAACCTCTCGCAGCCAAGCAAAGAGCCTACCACTACACCAACACAGAGAAGTGGGAAACTGATTCTACATTAATTCACATAATCCTACCGACTGCGCACACAACATGGCCAAACAAAAGAAAATACCTTGCCTATCAATCCAATGGAAACTCATAGGCAACACAGTCCATTAGACTAGGCAAATACATGCAGCCATACAAAGCCCATGGGCCTTGCCCCAGAGTCGAACCCACAACCTCTTGTAGCCAAAGCAAAGAGCCTACAAATACACCAACACAGAGAAGTGGAAAACTGATTCTACATTAATTCACATAATCCTAGTGACTGCGCACACAACATGGCCAAACAAAAGCAAAAGACATTACCTGGCCTATAAATCCAATAGAAACTCATAGGCAAAGCAATCAATTGGACTAGGCAATTACATGCAGCCATACAAAGTCCATGGGCCTTGCCTCAGAGTCGAACCCACAACCTCTTGTAGCCCAAGCAAAGAGCCTACCACTACACCAACACAGAGAAGTTGGTACAGAGTTTACATTAGTTCACATAATCCTAGTGACTGTGCACACAACATGGCCAAACAAAAGCAAAAGACAGTCCCTGGCCTATCATTCCAATTGAAACTCATAGGTAACATAGTCCATTGGACTAGGCAATAACATGCAGCCATACAAAGTCCATGGGCCTTGCCTCAAAGTTGAACTCACAACCTCTCGCAGCTCTAGCAAAGAGCCTACAACTACACCAACACAGAGAAATGTGAACCTGACTCTACATTAATTCACATAATCCTAGTGACTGCTCACACAACATGGCCAAACAAAAGCAAAAGACAGTACCTGGCCTATAAATCCAATAGAAACTCATAGGCAACACAGTCCATTGGACTAGACAATTACATGGAGACATACAAAGTCCATGGGCCTTGCCTCAGAGTCAAACCCACAACCTCTCGCAGCCAAGCAAAGAGCCTACCACTACACCAACACAGAGAAGTGGGAAACTGATTCTACATTAATTCACATAATCCTACCGACTGCGCACACAACATGGCCAAACAAAAGAAAATACCTGGCCTATCAATCCAATGGAAACTCATAGGCAACACAGTCCATTAGACTAGGCAAATACATGCAGCCATACAAAGCCCATGGGCCTTGCCCCAGAGTCGAACCCACAACCTCTTGTAGCCAAAGCAAAGAGCCTACAAATACACCAACACAGAGAGGTGGAAAACTGATTCTACATTAATTCACATAATCCTAGTGACTGCGCACACAACATGGCCAAACAAAAGCAAAAGACATTACCTGGCCTATAAATCCAATAGAAACTCATAGGCAAAGCAATCAATTGGACTAGGCAATTACATGCAGCCATACAAAGTCCATGGGCCTTGCCTCAGAGTCGAACCCACAACCTCTTGTAGCCCAAGCAAAGAGCCTACCACTACACCAACACAGAGAAGTTGGTACAGAGTTTACATTAGTTCACATAATCCTAGTGACTGTGCACACAACATGGCCAAACAAAAGCAAAAGACAGTCCCTGGCCTATCAATCCAATGGAAACTCATATACAACATAGTCCATTGGACTAGGCAATTACATGCAGCCATACAAAGTCCATGGGCCTTGCCTCAGAGTCAAACCCACAACCTCTGGCAGAACAAGCAAAGAGCTTACAACTACACCAACACAAAAAAGTAGGAAGCTGCGTCTACATTAATTTACATATTCCTAGCGACTGCGCACACAACATGGCCAAACAAAAGCAAAAGACATTACCTGGCCTATCAAGCCAATGGAAACTCATAGGCAACACAGTCCATTGGACTAAACAATTACATGCAGCCATACAAAGTCCATGGGCTTTGCCTCAGAGTCAAACCCACAATGTCTCGCATCCCAAGCAAAGAGCCTACCACTACAACAACACAGACAAGTTGGAAACTGAGTTTACATTAGTTCACATAATCCTAGTGACTGTGCACACAACATGGCGAAACAAATGCAAAAGTCATTATCTGGCCTATCAATCCAATGGAAACTCATAGGCAACACAGTCCATTAGACTAGGCAAATACATGCAGCCATACAAGTTCATGGGCCTTGCCTCAGAGTCGAACCCACAACCTCGTGGAGAACAAGCAAAGAGCCTACCACTAAACCAACACAGAGAAGTTGGAAACTGATTCTACATTAATTCACATAATCCTACCGACTGCGCACACAACATGGCTAAACAAAAGCAAAAGACAGTACCTGGCTTATCAATCCAATGGAAACTCATAGGCAACACAGTCCATTGGACTAGGCAATAACATGCAGCCATAAAAAGTCCATGGGCCTTGCCTCAGAGTCAAACCCACAACCTCTCGCAGCTCAAGCAAAGAGCCTACCACTACACCAACACAGAGAAATGTGAACCTGCCTCTACATTAATTCACATAATCCTAGTGAGTGCGCACACAACATGGCCAAACGAAAACAAAAGACAGTACCTGGCCTATCAATCCAATGGAAACTCATAGGCAACACAGTCCATTGGACTAGGCAATTACATGCAGCCATAAAAAGTCCATGGGCCTTACCTCAGAGTCAAACCCACAACCTCTCGCAGCCCAAGCAAAGAGCCTACCACTACACCAACACAGAGAAATGTGAAACTGACTCTACATTAATTCACATAATCCTAGTGACTGCGCACACAACATGGCCAAACGAAAGCAAAAGTCAATACCTGGCCTATCAATCCAATGGAAACTCATAGGCAACAAAGTCCATTGGACTAGGCAATTACATGCAGCCATAAAAAGTCCATGGGCCTTGCCTCAGAGTCAAACCCACAACCTCTCAAAGCCCAAGCAAAGAGCCTACCACTACACCAACAAAGAGAAATGTGAAACTGACTCTACATTAATTCACATATTCCTAGTGACTGCGCACACAACATGGCCAAACAAAAGCAAAAGAAAGCACCTGGCCTATCAATCCAATGGAAACTCATAGGTAACGCAGTCCATTGGACTATGCAATTACATGCAGCCATACAAAGTCCATGGGCCTTGCCTCAGAGTCGAACTCACAACCTCTCGCAGCCCAACAAAAAAGCCTACCACTTCAGCAACACAGAGAAGTGTGAAACTGTCTCTACATTAACTCACATAATCCTAGTGACTGCGCACAAAACATGGCCAAACGAAAACAAAAGACAGTACCTGGCCTATCAATCCATTGGACTAGGCAATTACATGCAGCCATACAAAGTCCATGGGCCTTGCCTCAGAGTCAAACCCACAACCTCTTACAGCCCAAGCAAAGAGCCTACCACTACACCAACACAGAGAAGTGCGAAACTGACTCAACATAAATTCACATAATCCTAGTGACTGCGCACACAACATGGCCAAACAAAAGCTAAAGACAGTCCCTTGCCTGTCAATCCAATGGAAACTCATAGACAACATAGCCCATTGGAATAGGCAATTACATGCAGCCTCACAAAGTCCATGGGCCTTGCCTCAGAGTCAAACCCACAACCTCTGGCAGAACAAGCAAAGAGCCTACAACTACACCAACACAAAGAAGTAGGAAGCTGCGTCTACATTAATTCACATAATCCTAGTGAATGCGCACACAA
The DNA here is from genome assembly GCF_048569485.1 of Anomaloglossus baeobatrachus. Lineage (NCBI taxonomy): Eukaryota > Metazoa > Chordata > Amphibia > Anura > Aromobatidae > Anomaloglossus > Anomaloglossus baeobatrachus. The sequence continues at coordinate 313,328 of NW_027441910.1, forward strand.
CATGGCCAAACAAAAGCAAAAGACATTACCTGGCCTATCAGGCCAATGGAAACTCATAGGCAACACAGTCCATTGAACTAGGCGATTACATGCAGCCATACAAAGTCCATGGGCCATGCCGCAGAGTCAAACCCACAACCTCTTGTAGCCCAAGCAAAGAGCCTACCACTAAACCAACACAGAGAAGAGCGAAACTGACTCAACATAAATTCACATAATCCTAGTGACTGCACACACAACATGGCCAAACAAAAGCAAAAGACAGTCCCTGGCCTATCAATCCAATGGAAACTCATATACAACATAGTCCATTGGACTAGGCAATTACATGCAGCCATACAAAGTCCATGGGCCTTGCCTCAGAGTCAAACCCACAACCTCTGGCAGAACAAGCAAAGAGCTTACAACTACACCAACACAAAAAAGTAGGAAGGTGCGTCTACATTAATTCACATATTCCTAGAGACTGCGCACACAACATGGCCAAACAAAAGCAAAAGACATTACCTGGCCTATCAAGCCAATGGAAACTCATAGGCAACACAGTCCATTGGACTAAACAATTACATGCAGCCATACAAAGTCCATGGGCTTTGCCTCTGAGTCAAACCCACAATTTGTCGCAGCCCAAGCAAAGAGCCTACCACTACACCAACACAGACAAGATGGAAACTGAGTTTACATTAGTTCACATAATCCTAGTGACTGTGCACACAACATTGCGAAACAAATGCAAAAGACATTATCTGGCCTATCAATCCAATGGAAACTCATAGGCAACACAGTCCATTAGACTAGGCAAATACATGCAGCCATACAAAGTTCATGGGCCTTGCCTCAGAGTCGAACCCACAACGTCTTGGAGAACAAGCAAAGAGCCTACCACTAAATCAACACAGAGAAGTTGGAAACTGACTCTACATTAATTCACATAATCCTAGTTACTGCGCACACAACATGGCCAAACAAAAGCAAAAGACAGTACCTGGCCTATCAATCCAATGGAAACTCATAGGCAACACAGTCCATTGGACTAGACAATTACATGGAGACATAGAAAGTCCATGGGCCTTGCTTCAGAGTCAAACCCACAACCTCTCGCAGCCAAGCAAAGAGCCTACCACTACACCAATACAGAGAAGTGGGAAACTGATTCTACATTAATTCACATAATCCTACCGACTGCGCACACAACATGGCTAAACAAAAGCAAAAGACAGTACCTGGCTTATCAATCCAATGGAAACTCATAGGCAACACAGTCCATTGGACTAGGCAATAACATGCAGCCATACAAAGTCCATGGGCCTTGCCCCAAAGTCGAATTCACAACCTCTCGCAGCTCAAGCAAAGAGCCTACCACTACACCAACACAGAGAAATGTGAACCTGCCTCTACATTAATTCACATAATCCTAGTGACTGCGCACACAACATGGCCAAACGAAAGCAAAAGTCCATACCTGGCCTATCAATCCAATGGAAACTCATAGGCAACACAGTCCATTGGACTAGGCAATTACATGCAGCCATAAAAAGTCCATGGGCCTTGCCTCAGAGTCAAACCCACAACTTTTCGCAGCCCAAGCAAAGATCCTACCACTACACCAACACAGAGAAATGTGAAACTGACTCTACATTAATTCACATAATCCTAGTGACTGCGCACACAACATGGCCAAACGAAAGCAAAAGTCAATACCTGGCCTATCAATCCAATGGAAACTCATAGGCAACACAGTCCAGTGGACTAGGCAATTACATGCAGTTATACAAAGTCCATGAACCTTGCATTAGAGTCAAACCCACAACTTCTCGCAGCCAAAGCAAAGAGCCTACCACTACACCAACACAGAGAAGTTTGAAACTGACTCTTCATTAACTCACATAATCCTAGTGACTGCGCACACAACATGGCCAAACGAAAGCAAAAGACAGTACCTGGCCTATCAATCCAATGGAAACTCATAGGCAACACAGTCCATTGGACTAGGCAATTACATGCAGCCATACAAAGTCCATGGGCCTTGCCTCAGAGTCGAACTCACAACCTCTCGCAGCCCAAGAAAAAAGCCTACCACTACAGCAACACAGAGAAGTGTGAAACTGACTCTACATTAATTCACATAATCCTAGTGACTGCGCACACAACATGGCCAAACAAAAGCAAAAGACAGTACCTGGCCTATCATTCCAATTAAAACTCATAGGCAACATAGTCCATTGGACTAGGCAATAACATGCAGCCATACAACGTCCATGGGCCTTGCCTCAAAGTCGAACTCACAACCTCTCGCAGCTCAAGCAAAGAGCCTACCACTACACCAACACAGAGAAATGTGAACCAGACTCTACATTAATTCACATAATCCTAGTGACTGCGCACACAACATGGCCAAACAAAAGCAAAAGGCAGTACCTGGCCTATCAATCCAATGGGAACTCATAGGCAACACAGTCAATTGAACTACGCAATTATATGCAGCCATACAAACTCCATGGGCCTTGCCTCAGAGTCGAACCCACAACCTCTCGCAGCTTAAGCAAAGAGCCTACCCCTAAACCAACACAGAGAAGTTGGGAACTGACTCTACATTAATTCACATAATCCTAGTGACTGCGCACACAACATGGCCAAACAAAAGCAAAAGACAGTACCTGGCCTATCAATCCAATGGAAACTCATAGGCAACACAGTCCATTGGTCTAGACAATTACATGGAGACATACAAAGTCCATGGGCCTTGCCTCAGAGTCAAACCCACAACCTCGCGCAGCCAAGCAAAGAGCCTACTACTACACCAACACAGAAAAGTGGGAAACTGGTACTACATTAATTCACATAATCCTACCGACTGCGCACACAACATGGCCAAACAAAAGCAAAAGTCAGTACCTGGCTTATCAATCCAATGGAAACTCATAGGCAACATAGTCCATTGGACTAGAAAATTACATGGAGACATACAAAGTCCATGGCCCTTGCCTCAGAGTCAAACCCTCAACCTCTCGCAGCCAAGCAAAGAGCCTACCACTACACCAACACAGAGAAGTGGGAAACTGATTCTACATTAATTCACATAATCCTACCGACTGCGCACACAACATGGCTAAACAAAAGACAATACCTGGCCTATCAATTCAATGGAAACTCATAGGCAACACAGTCCATTGGACTAGGCAATTACATGCAGCCATACAAAGTCCATGGGCTTTGCCTAAAAGGCAAACCCACAACTTCTCGCAGCCCAAGCAAAGAGCCTACCACTACACCAACACAGAGAAGTGGGAAACTGATTCTACATTAATTCACATAATCCTACCGACTGCGCACACAACATGGCCAAACAAATGACAATACCTGGCCTATCAATCCAATGGAAACTCATAGGCAACACAGTCCATTAGACTAGTCAAATACATGCAGCCATACAAAGTTCATGGGCCTTGCCTCAGAGTCGAACCCACATCCTCTTGGAGAACAAGCAAAGAGCCTACCACTAAACCAACACAGAGAAGTTGGAAACTGACTCTACATTAATTCACATAATCCTAGTGACTGCGCACACAACATGGCCAAACAAAAGCAAAAGACATTACCTGGCCTATCAATCCAATGTAAACTCATAGGTAACACAGTACATTGGACTAGGCAATTGCATGCAGCCATACAAAGCCCATGGGCCTTGCCCCAGAGTCAAACCCACAACCTCTCGTAGCCCAAGCAAAGAGCCTACCAATACACCAACACAGAGAAGTGGAAAACAGATTCTACATTAATTCACATAATCCTAGTGACTGCGCACACAACATGGCCAAACAAAAGCAAAAGACGGTACCTGGCCTATCAATCCAATGGAAACTCATAGGCAACGCAATCAATTGGACTAGGCAATTACATGCAGCCATACAAAGTCCATGGGCCTTGTCTCAGAGTCAAACCCACAACCTCTCTCAGCCCAAGCAAAGAGCCTACCACTACACCAACACAGAGAAGAGCGAAACTGACTCAACATAAATTCACATAATCCTAGTGACTGCGCACACAACATGGCCAAACAAAAGCAAAAGACAGTCCCTGGCCTATCAATCCAATGGAAACTCATAGACAACATAGTCCATTGGACTAGGCAATTACATGCAGCCATACAAAGTCCATGGGCTTTGCCTCAGAGTCAAACCCACAATTTCTCGCAGCCCAAGCAAAGAGCCTACCACTACACCAACACAGAGAAGTTGGTAACAGAGTTTACATTAGTTCACATAATCCTAGTGACTGTGCACACAACATAGCCAAACAAATGCAAAAGACATTATCTAGCCTTTCAATCCAATTGAAACTCATAGGCAACACAGTCCATTAGACTAGGCAAATACATGCAGCCATACAAAGTTCATGGGCCTTGCCTCAAAGTCGAACTCACAACCTCTCGCAGTTTAAGCAAAGAGCCTACTACTACACCAACACAGAGAAATGTGAACCTGACTCTACATTAATTCACATAAACCTAGTGACTGCGCACACAACATGGCCAAACGAAAGCAAAAGTCAATACCTGGCCTATCAATCCAATGGAAACTCATAGGCAACACAGTCCATTATACTAGGCAATTACATGCAGCCATAAAAAGTCCAAGGGCCTTGCCTCAGAGTCAAATCCACAACCTCTTGGAGAACAAGCAAAGAGCCTACCACTAAACCAACACAGAGAAGTAGGTGAATGACTCTACATTAATTCACATAATCCTAGTGACTGCGCACACAACATGGCCAAACAAAAGCAAAAGACAGTATCTGGCCTATCAATCCAATTGAAGCTCATAAGCAACATAGTCCATTGGACTAGGCAATAACATGCAGCCATACAATGTCCATGGGCCTTGCCTCAAAGTCGAACTCACAACCTCTCGCAGTTTAAGCAAAGAGCCTACTACTACACCAACACAGAGAAATGTGAACCTGACTCTACATTAATTCACATAAACCTAGTGACTGCGCACACAACATGGCCAAACGAAAGCAAAAGTCAATACCTGGCCTATCAATCCAATGGAAACTCATAGGCAACACAGTCCATTATACTAGGCAATTACATGCAGCCATAAAAAGTCCAAGGGCCTTGCCTCAGAGTCAAATCCACAACCTCTCGCAGCTCAAGCAAAGAGCCTACCACTACACCAACACAGAGAAATGTGAAACTGACTCTATATTAATTCACATAATCCTAGTGACTGCGCACACAACATGGCCAAACGAAAGCAAAAGTCAATACCTGGCCTATCAATCCAATGGAAACTCATAGGCAACACAGTCCTTTGGACTAGGCAATTAGATGCAGCCATACAAAGTCCATGAGCCTTGCATTTGAGTCGAACTCACAACCTCTCCCAGCCCAAGCAAAGAGCCTACCACTACTCCAACACAGAGAAGTGGGAAACTGACTCAACATTAATTCACATAATCCTAGTGACTGCGCACAAAACATGGCCAAACAAAAGCAAAAGAAGGCACCTGGCCTATCAATCCAATGGAATCTCATAGGTAACACAGTCCATTGGACTATGCAATTACATGCAGCCATAAAAAGTCCATGGGCCTTGCCTCAGAGTCAAACTCACAACCTCTCGCAGCCCAAGAAAAAAGCCTACCACTACAGCAACACGGAGAAGTGTGAAACCGACTCTACATTAACTCACATAATCCTAGTGACTGCGCACACAACATGGCCAAACAAAAGCAAAAGACAGTACCTGGCCTATCAATCCAATGGAAACTCAGAGGCAACCCCATCCATTGGACTAGGCAATTACATGCAGCCATACAGAGTCCATGGGCCTTGCCTCAGAGTCTATCCCACAACCTCTGGCAGAACAAGCAAAGAGCCTACAACCACACCAACACAAAGAAGTAGGAAGCTGCATCTACATTAATTCACATAATCCTAGTGACTGCGCACACAACATGGCCAAACAGAAGCAAAAGACATTACCTGGCCTATCAAGCCAATGGAAACTCATAGGCAACACAGTCCATTGAACTAGGCAATTACATGCAGCCATACAAAGTCCATGGGCCTTGCCTCAGAGTCAAACCCACAACTTCTCGCAGCCAAGCAAAGCGCCTTCCACTACACCAACACAGAGAAGTGGGAAACTGATTCTACATTAATTCACATAATCCTACCGACTTCGCACACAACATAACCAAACAAAAGACAATACCTGGCCTATCAGTCCAATGAAAACTCATAGGCAACACAGTCCATTGGACTAGGCAATTACATGCAGCCATACAAAGTCTATGGGCTTTGCCTCAGAGTCAAACCCACATTTTCTCGCAGCCCAAGAAAAGAGCCTACCACTACACCAACACAGAGAAGTTGAAAACTGAGTTTACATTAGTTCACATAATCCTAGTGACTGCGCACACAACATGGCCAAACAAAAGCAAAAGGTAGTACCTGGCCTATCAATCCAATAGGAACTCATAGGTAACACAGTCAACTGAAATAGGCAATTACATGCATCCATACAAACTCCATGGGCCTTGCCTCAAAGTCGAACCAATAACCTTTCGCAGCTTAAGCAAAAAGACTACCACTACACCAACACAGAGAAGTAGGTAAAGGACTCTACATTAATTCACATAATCCTAGAGACTGCGCACACAACATGGCCAAACAAATGCAAAAGACATTATCTGGCCTATCAATCCAATGAAATCATAGGCAACATAGTCCATTAGACTAAGCAAATATATGCAGCCATACAAAGTTAATGGGCCTTGCCTCAGAGTCGAACCCACAACCTCTTGGAGAACAAGCAAAGAGCCTACCACTAAACCAACACAGAGAAGTTGGAAACAAACTCTACATTAATTCACAGAATCCTAGTGACTGCGCACACAACATGGCAAAACAAAAGCAAAAGACAGCACCTGGCCTATCAATCCAATGGAAACTCAAAGCTAACACAGTACATTGGACTAGGCAATTACATGCAGCCATACAAAGCCCATTGGCCTTGCCCCAGAGTCGAACCCACACCCTCTCGTAGCCCAAGGAAAGAGCCTACTAATACACCAACACAGAGAAGTGGAAAACCAATTCTTCATTAATTCACATAATCCTAGTGACTGCGCACATAACATGGCCAAACAAAAGCAAAAGACAGTACCTGGCCTATCAAACCAATGGAAACTCATAGGCAACACAGTCCATTGGACTAGACAATTACATGGAGACATACAAAGTCCATGGGCCTTGCATTAGAGTCGAACCCACAACCTCTCGCAGCCCAAGCAAAGAGCCTACCACTACACCAACACAGAGAAGTGGGAAACTGTTTCTACATTAATTCAAATAATCCTACCGACTGCGCACACAACATGGCCAAACAAAAGACAATACCTGGCCTATCAATTCAAAGGAAACTCATAGGCAACACAGTCCATTGGACTTGGCAATTACATGCAGCCATACAAAGTCCATGGGCTTTGCCTCAGAGTCAAACCCACAATTTCTCGCAGCCCAAGGAAATAGCCTACGATTACACCAACACAGAGAAGTTGGAAACTGAGTTTACATTAGTTCACATAATCCTAGTGACTGCGCACACAACATGGCCAAACAAAAGACAATACCTGGCCTATCAATTCAATGGAAACTCATAGGCAACACAGTCAATTGAACTAGGCAATTACATGCTGCCATACAAACTCCATGGGCTTTGCCTCAGAGTCGAACCCACAACCTCAAGCAGTTTAAGCAAAGAGACTACCACTACACCAACACAGAGAAGAAGGTGAATGACTCTACATTAATTCACATAATCCTAGTGACTGCGAACACAACATGGCCAAACAAAAGCAAAAGACAGTACCTTGCCTATCAATCCAATAGAAACTCATAGGCAACATAGTCCATTGGACTAGGCAATAACATGCAGCCATACAAAGTCCATGGGCCATGCCTCAAAGTCTAATTCACAACCTCTCGCAGCTCAAGCAAAGAGCCTACCACTACACCAACACAGAGAAATGTGAACCTGACTCTACATTAATTCACATAATCCTAGTAATGTACTGTGTTACCTATGAGTTTACATTGGATTGATAGGCCAGGTAATGTCTTTTGCTTTTGTTTGGCCATGTTGTGTGCGCAGTCACTAGGATTATGTGAATTAATGTAGAGTCGGTTTCCAACTTCTCTGTGTTGGATTAGTGGTAGGCTCTTTGCTTGTTCTCCAAGAGGATGTGGGTTCGACTCTGAGGCAAGGCCCATGAACTTTATATGGCTGCATGTATTTGCCTAGTCTAATGGACTGTGTTGCCTATGAGTTTCCATTGGATTGATAGGCCAGGTATTGTCTTTTGTTTGGCCATGTTGTGTGCGCAGTCGGTAGGATTATGTGAATTAATGTAGAATCAGTTTTCCACTTCTCTGTGTTGGTGTAGTGGTAGGCTTTTTGCTTGGCTGCGAGAGGTTGTGGGTTTGACTCTGAGGAAAGGCCCATGGACTTTGTATGTCTCCATGTAATTGTCTAGTCCAATGGACTGTGTTGCCTATGATTTTCCATTGGATTGATAGGCCAGGTACTGTCTTTTGCTTTTGTTTGGCCATGTTGTGTGCGCAGTCACTAGGATTATGTGAATTAATGTAAACTCAGTTACCAACTTCTCTGTGTTGGTGTAGTGGTAGGCTCTTTGCTTGGGCTGCGAGAAGTTGTGGGTTTGACTTTTAGGCAAAGCCCATGGACTTTGTATGGCTGCATGTAATTGCCTAGTCCAATGGACTGTGTTGCCTATGAGTTTCCATTGAATTGATAGGCCAGGTATTGTCTTTTGTTTGGCCGTGTTGTGTGCGCAGTCGGTAGGATTATGTGAATTAATGTAGAATCAGTTTCCCACTTCTCTGTGTTGGTTTAGGGGTAGGCTCTTTGCTTAAGCTGCGAGAGGTTGTGGGTTCGACTCTGAGGCAAGGCCCATGGAGTTTGAATGGCTGCATGTAATTGCGTAGTTCAATTGACTGTGTTGCGTATGAGTTCCCATTGGATTGATAGGCCAGGTACTGCCTTTTGCTTATGTTTGGCCATGTTGTGTTCGCAGTCACTAGGATTATGTGAATTAATGTAGAGTCAGGTTCACATTTCTCTGTGTTGGTGTAGTGGTAGGCTCTTTGCTTGATCTGCGAGAGGTTGTGAGTTAGACTTTGAGGCAAGGCCCATGGACTTTGTATGGCTGCATGTTATTGCCTAGTCCAATGGACTATGTTGCCTATGAGTTTCAATTGGATTGATAGGCCAGGTACTGTCTTTTGCTTTTGTTTGGCCATGTTGTGTTCGCAGTCACTAGGATTATGTGAATTAATGTAGAGTCATTCACCTACTTCTCTGTGTTGGTGTAGTTGTAGTCTCTTTGCTTAAGCTGTGAGAGGTTGTGGGTTCGACTCTGAGGCAAAGCACATGGAGTTTGTATGGCAGCATGTAATTGCCTAGTTCAATTGACTGTGTTGCCTATGAGTTTCCATTGAATTGATAGGCCAGGTATTGTCTTTTGTTTGGCCATGTTGTGTGCGCAGTCACTAGGATTATGTGAACTAATGTAAACTCAGTTTCCAACTTCTCTGTGTTGGTGTAATCGTAGGCTATTAACTTGGGCTGCGAGAAATTGTGGGTTTGACTCTGAGGCAAAGCCCATGGACTTTGTATGGCTGCATGTAATTGCCAAGTCCAATGGACTGTGTTGCCTATGAGTTTCCTTTGAATTGATAGGCCAGGTATTGTCTTTTGTTTGGCCATGTTGTGTGCGCAGTCAGTAGGATTATTTGAATTAATGTAGAATCAGTTTCCCACTTCTCTGTGTTGGTGTAGTGGTAGGCTCATTGCTTGGGCTGCGAGAGGTTGTGGGTTCGACTCTAATGCAAGGCCCATGGACTTTGTATGGCTGCATGTAATTGCCTAGTCCAATGTACTGTGTTAGCTTTGAGTTTCCATTGGATTGATAGGCCAGGTACTGTCTTTTGCTTTTGTTTGGCCATGTTGTGTGCGCAGTCACTAGGATTCTGTGAATTAATGTAGAGTCTGTTTCCAACTTCTCTGTGTTGGTTTAGTGGTAGGCTCTTTGCTTGTTCTCCAAGAGGTTGTGGGTTCGACTCTGAGGCAAGGCCCATTAACTTTGTATGACTTTGCTTAGTCTAATGGACTATGTTGCCTATGATTTCATTGGATTGATAGGCCAGATAATATCTTTTGCATTTGTTTGGCCATGTTGTGTGCGCAGTCACTAGGATTATGTGAATTAATGTAGAGTCATTTACCTACTTCTCTGTGTTGGTGTAGTGGTAGTCTCTTTGCTTAAGCTGCGAAAGGTTGTTGGGTCGACTTTGAGGCAAGGCCCATGGAGTTTGTATGGCTGCATGTAATTGCCTATTTTAGTTGACTGTGTTACCTATGAGTTCCTATTGGATTGATAGGCCAGGTACTACCTTTTGCTTTTGTTTGGCCATGTTGTGTGCGCAGTCACTAGGATTATGTGAACTAATGTAAACTCAGTTTTCAACTTCTCTGTGTTGGTGTAGTGGTAGGCTCTTTGCTTGGGCTGCGAGAAAATGTGGGTTTAACTCTGAGGCAAAGCCCATAGACTTTGTATGGCTGCATGTAATTGCCTAGTCCAATGTACTGTGTTGCCTATGAGTTTTCATTGGACTGATAGGCCAGGTAATGTCTTTTGTTTGGTTATGTTGTGTGCGAAGTCGGTAGGATTATGTGAATTAATGTAGAATCAGTTTCCCACTTCTCTGTGTTGGTGTAGTGGAAGGCGCTTTGCTTGGCTGCGAGAGGTTGTGGGTTTGACTCTGAGGCAAGGCCCATGGACTTTGTATGGCTGCATGTAATTGCCTAGTTCAATGGACTGTGTTGCCTATGAGTTTCCATTGGCTTGATAGGCCAGGTAATGTCTTTTGCTTCTGTTTGGCCATGTTGTGTGCGCAGTCACTAGGATTATGTGAATTAATGTAGATGCAGCTTCCTACTTCTTTGTGTTGGTGTGGTTGTAGGCTCTTTGTTTGTTCTGCCAAAGGTTGTGGGATAGACTCTGAGGCAAGGCCCATGGACTCTGTATGGCTGCATGTAATTGCCTAGTCCAATGGATGGGGTTGCCTCTGAGTTTCCATTGGATTGATAGGCCAGGTACTGTCTTTTGCTTTCGTTTGGCCATGTTGTGTGCGCAGTCACTAGGATTATGTGAATTAATGTAGAATCTGTTTTCCACTTCTCTGTGTTGGTGTATTGGTAGGATCTTTGCTTGGGCTGCGAGAAGTTGTGGGTTTGACTCTGAGGCAAGGCCCATGGACTTTTTATGGCTGCATGTAATTGCCTAGTCCAATGGACTGTGTTGCCTATGAGTTTCCATTGGATTGATAGGCCAGGTATGGACTTTTGCTTTCGTTTGGCCATGTTGTGTGCGCAGCCACTAGGATTATGTGAATTAATGTAGAGGCAGGTTCACATTTCTCTGTGTTGGTGTAGTGGTAAGCTCTTTGCTTGAGCTGCGAGAGGTTGTGAGTTCGACTTTGAGGCAAGGCCCATGGACTTTATATGGCTGCATGTTATTGCCTAGTCCAATGGACTGTGTTGCCTATGAGTTTCCATTGGATTGATAAGCCAGGTACTGTCTTTTGCTTTTGTTTAGCCATGTTGTGTGCGCAGTCGGTAGGATTATGTGAATTAATGTAGAATCAGTTTCCTACTTCTCTGTATTGGTGTAGTGGTAGGCTCTTTGCTTGGCTGCGAGAGGTTGTGGGTTTGACTCTGAAGCAAGGCCCATGGACTTTGTATGTCTCCATGTAATTGTCTAGTCCAATGGACTGTGTTGCCTATGAGTTTCCATTTGATTGATAGGCCAGGTACTGTCTTTTGCTTTTGTTTGGCCATGTTGTGTGCGCAGTCACTAGGATTATGTGAATTAATGTAGAGTCAGTTTCCAACTTCTCTGTGTTGGTTTAGTGGTAGGCTCTTTGCTTGTTCTCCAAGAGGTTGTGGGTTCGACTCTGAGGCAAGGCCCTTGAACTTTGTATGGCTACATGTATTTGCCTAGTCTAATGGACTGTGTTGCCTATGAGTTTCCATTGGATTGATAGGCCAGATAATGTCTTTTGCATTTGTTTCGCAATGTTGTGTGCACAGTCACTAGGATTATGTGAACTAATGTAAACTCAAAAGAACCAATTGAATGACCAAAAAGTAAAGATAGCTACACTCATTTAAGCAGTAAGAACCTATAAAGATGTGAGTGAACCAGCCAATATAAAAGTATATAATCTTTATTGAAAAATTTGTTAAAAGACAAACACATAAAACAGACAATGATGAGGACACATACAATTAACCTCAGGTGAACCAAAATATACAAGCAATAAATAGCATAAGTGCATAATGGTCATGTATCGGAAAAAAAGTGCACCAAAAAAGGGGTGCTGTCCAAGTTTCTTTGAAGAGCCAATAGTCTTTAGGTAGATGAAGAGTGTCCCAAAGAACACCAATAAGGTGGAACTATATTAAATTTCAAGCTAAACAAAGCTTTTTTCTTCATTCAAGACTAAATGTATGAGAGCCACAATCCTATTGCTACAAAACGTGGCATATAACAGGGGAAACAAAGAATACATGTGTCTATGATATTAACAGGATATAATCCTATAAGATGCAAACATAATAGTTTATAAAAAGCAAATCCTGAATGGATCAGGTGGTATAACCACAACAATGTTTCCAAATGCCTACAGTCCCAAACAGGGGAGAAGCAGGATCTCAACCATACATATAAAGAAAAGGCAGAAACTGACACAAGTGTCAAAATATAACACTTTTTTCACAGGGCTGGACTAGGAGGCCATATTCCCAGTGTTATAATCAGATAGAAGGGCGGAATGGCTGCATTACCACAGTACTATACCTTTACAAGGAAACAGAGTCAGCCATAGGACCGACCCAAACACTGTGGTGAATCCACAAAAACACACACCAGAAGGGTGTTACAGGGCCCAGACTAAAAAGCCATATTCCCAGTACTATAGCCCACAGAAAGGCAGCATGGCTGCAATACCACAGTAATTTGCCCCTACAAGGGAACAAAGTCAGCCATAAGAACCAACCTTAGCACTGAGTGGCAAGCCCACAAAGACACAGACCAGGAAGATAATAACCTGAGGATAAAGGTACCCCGACACGTGTTTCGCAGAAAAGCTTCTTCCAAGGGGAAACACGTGTCGGGGTACCTTTATCCTCAGGTTATTATCTTCCTGGTCTGTGTCTTTGTGGGCTCAAGCCCACAGCTCTCTCTGGGCGCTCCGGTCATCGCCGCTGCCCCACCACTGTTTGCAGGTAGGACCGCCGGTCTCTACCTCCCCGCGAGCCGGCAGCCCCAAAATTTAGGCCCCGGCTCGGGCCTTGTCTCCAGTGTCCCAGGCCCGCCCTCCACTACAGTACGATTGGTCGCCGGCCGTCCGTCTCCGCCCTCCGCTCTGCCCCAGGCATCACAGGGGGGGCGGTGGCTGTGTGTTTTCCCGCTCTCCAGACTTCATCTTATCAAAAAAAAAAAAAAAAAAAAAAGAAGTAGAAAAGAAATAGAACTCCCGGTGTGCGGCTTGCTGAGGCTGCAGCAACCGGTTATAACAGTTAAAGCAAGCCTTCAAAAGAGCCACAATCATATGAGGATTGTGTTTTTGTAGTGTTTCAGGTGCATGTGTGTATGTGTATGTATATATATGTATATATATATATATAGGTGTGTATATATATATATATATATGTATGTGTATATATATGTATATGGGTATATATATGTAGATTGATTTGTACAGGCACTATAGATACAGACTTATAGAAGGGAACGGTGTTTTTTTTTTTTTTTTTTTTTTCACTGCCAAGATATATTCCCAGAATAATACCTCAATTGTGAATTCACCCAAATCTTTCAGATTTAGTAATCACAGCCACCGCAGCCCCTGACACAGCAGGTCCCGGCATCCCGCCCCGGCCGGCTGGTTAGCGCCCCGGGCTCAAACCATAAATCCCCTCGCTGATGTTTTCGGATTGGTGCGCATACGCTGCGTCCCTGGCTGACGCTCTGTCATACCTACACAGGACTGGCGCAATCCCCTCGGGGAGTTTTCACCTTCATCCCCAGGTCCAGACGGCTGCTCCTCCGTAGCCTTTCGACCTCTCAGGTGATGGCCCAAGCGTACCGCCTCTGCTGGATTCCAAGTGGGCGCATGATGTTCGGCACCTGAGAATAACCTGGTAGAAACGGTGAGTCAAGCCATAAAGGTGCGAACAGCCCCTTTTTTCTTTCCGGGCACGCACAGGGGGAGGTGAGTCCCGTACCAGGGGCCCCCTTTTTTCCCCCGCTCAACGCGGACCCGCTAGGTCTCATCTTCTGCAGGCCCCCAGGTTTTTCACCTTAATTCCCAGGTCCAGTCTGCCTCTCCTCCGGTAGCCTTTCGACCTCTCGGGTGATGGCCCAGGCGTTCCACCTCTGCTGGACTCCAAGCAGGAGGACCCGGATGTTTGGCGCATAACGATTAGCCTGGTTGAAATGATGAATCAAGCCTTAAAGGTACGGTCAGCCCTTTTCTCTCAGTGCACTCGCCGGGGGAGGTGAGTCCCGTACCAGGGACTTTATCCACTACTCGAAGCGGACCCGCCAGGTCTCGCCTTCGGCGCCTCCCCCTGGTTTTTCCTTCATTCCCAGGTACAAGCTACCGCTCCACCGGAAGCCTTCCGACATCTCTGGTGATGACCCAGGCGTACCACCTCTGCTGGATTCCGAGCAGGCGCCCGATATTCAGCGCAGGGCGAATAGACTGGAGGAAATGGTGAGTCAGACCATAAGCGCACAGATAGTCCTCTTCTCCTCTCTGAGCACACAGGTTTCCTTGAGGATTTTTCCGGCAATCCCGTGATGTAGTCAGTGGACATCCAGTAGTTCGCTGATGTGCTGCATCATCACAGACAACAACCAGACACGACGTTTACCAGCGGTAAGTCTTTTATTGTCATTATCCCTTCTCCAAAGGGGCTCCGGAGAAAAGGGGCATGCCCCCCTGTGATCGGCCCGCCAGGGTTCCGCCTGGCTTGTCATCCCTAAGGTGACGTCTCTCAGGGACTCCACGGACACCGTTCCATCTCTGTCCAGCGGACTATGTTCCATCTCTGCCGATTCAGGACTGGTTGACATCTTTGGTAAGTACCTTATCATCACAGCCCTGGCGTCTGCCAGCTGCACGGCCTGAGCCTATAGCAGCAGTGTGACCACCCGTCGAGACCTCTGACTCAGGATCGGAAACGCGGAGGCGGCATCTAGGGAGTCGCTGTCTTCCCTTACGCCCTTAGGTGGCCGTCCCGTCGGAGATAGGCTAATCCAGTGGATCCCCTAGGCTACGTGAGGGTGGAATACTCCTTCCCCTAGGCTACGTGAAGGAAGAGCACAGCTCTTCCCAGCATCGGCCCAGACGCTCGGGATCGTCGCCTCACCGCTCGATCCCAGTCTGTCGAGCCGCAAACGTCAGGGCGCCGCTATCTCTCAGCAGTCCCTCCGCCTTGCATCGCTGCGGACCATTCCAGCTTTGTTTAAGAAGCGCTTGCAGGGATCAGGACGGCTGTCCCTGCACAGCCTACTCGACAGGGCCGCTAAGTTCACTCCACCCAGAAACGACCTGGTGGTTTAGACTTCCCCTTAGTCTTGGGGTTTAGACAGTCACTGTTACTCCTCCGCTACTAGGGTAGCTGAGCTACCGCTGGGAGTCCTATCAGGCCCCGGCCCGGTAAATCATTCCTTTAGGCACGGTATTCGAGCCCGTCCGAGGGAAGTTACTCTTCACGCAGGAGTAGTTTTCTTTCCCGCACCGAGTCGGGTTCGGTATGCGAGTCCTTGGCTGTTGGTGGAGGTGATACCAGCGGTACACTTACCAATTTTTCATCTTTGGCCTTCCACGGGATCCCACTGAAGAACGAAGACAGGTAGCTTCCGTTTGCCCTGGGAACCCGCCAACCACTTCCTAGTGGACCAGTCTTCATAACCGTCCCTCGGGAGGGTCCTCTCTCCTTCTTCTCTGGAGGATAGTATCTACCGTCACCAGTCTCCTGTGCTAGGGTACGCTATCCCACCATCCCACAACACGGTCCCGAGGGTCACCACTAGAGGTTGCCCCCCCCTTTTTCAACATTCCGGAAGCCAGAGCCATCCGGTTAGCTGGTTACGATTTTCTTCACTGGGACGAGGTTACCCGGTCAGGTTCCAGTCGAACCATGCCACAGCGGTGGCGTGCATCTTACACCGGGGAAGCGCAAGGAGTGTCATGTCAAGGGAAGACGTTAAGAGGATCTTGCTCTGGGCCGGATCTCGTCGCTCTCTAATCTCGGCAGTACAAATCCCTACCATGGACGTTTGGACGGCCGTTTTTTCCCGGCAGGAAGGGCCTCGCCTAGGCAAAAGGCTTTTCAACAGGGTCGTCACCAGCCAGATCTACGACGAAGGGAAACCTACAGTCGTGGTCCTATGGACCTCCCGATCCAACTTTAAGTCAACGGGGCATCAAGGGTGTCCTCCTTCTCTGCACTAGGTGTCGACGCCCCCGCCCGTCCGGGAGGCCAGTTCATTCTCTTGGGCATCTTCCCTCGGCTTCCCATGATCTCGAGGGTTCTCAAGTTGGACCAAGGCAGAGGGTGGCTCTGGAGTGGCCCAGGCGACCATAGTTAACAAAACTCACTCAACTCCTCGCAGATACTCCGTGGCGCCTTCCAGACCGTCCAGTTCTTCTGAGTCGGGGCCCTCTCTTCCACGAGGTCTCAAAGGTCCTAGGTTTGCGGCCTTAATAGCGGATCCCGGGTACTTGCTTGCACAGGCCGGTTGGCAAGAAGGATGCAAACAATGATGGAGACCGGGAAGATGGTTTATTACCACACGTGAAGAGCTCCTCCGGGATGTGAGGAGCGCATCTTCTCTTCTCTTCTCTCTCTCCCCCTCCCTCCCTTCCGGCACTGCTACCATGCTTGCAGTCAGATCTGGATGCGGTTTTTTCTAGCGCGTCCCGCTAGGGGCCGAGTGTCGACGCGGTCATTTCAATTTCAGAGACTTATCACTTCTTGTCACACGATCAGGTTTTTCACGCAGAGAAGCGTCCGTCTGGCTCGGCGGCATCACCGTCCACTAGACACGCGGGACCTGGCTCCCGGTTTGGACCTTGCCGAGTGCTTTCTACTCCCACCTGTTTGGATAGGTGGGCTCCTCGTGGCCGTCTCTTCTACAAGGGGCATCAGGGCGGACAGCCCTCTCTTGCTGCTTTTTCCCCCCTTTTTCCGGGTCATCCAGCAGGACAAGGGGGGTGCTCCGGCCACAACTCCCCCTTTTCGATCCAAGGCAACTGCCTTCCTTCCAGATAAGGGGATTGAGTTTCGAAATCGGTCCTAGTCTCTTCTCTCAGCCTAAAAAGGGGGCCTAGTTTGTTCCTGAGCTGGCTCGTGCCCTCAGTCGTTTATGTCTTCAGGACCGGACTTTCGGTTTACGCCGGCAGTCAGTTCCTCTTTTCACTCGCTCCCCGGAGTCGCATGCCAGCGCCCAGGTCCAAGATTGCCACATGGATTCATTCCGTGATGGTGTGAAGCCTATTGCATAGTGGACGGACCTCTACCGCATTCTACGGTCCAAGGGAAGCCTCTTGGAGGATTGGACTTCAGACGTTGGTCGACCATGTCCACCGGGCCTCCACCTGGTCTACTCGGCATACCTTTACTAGTTCCTATCAGGTTCACACACATGCTTTGGCAGAGGCCAGTCTTGCCGTTATCTTTGCGGGCGGCAGAAGCACACCTGTACCAAGGTAGGTCTTTGTAGGTCTGGGTCAAGCCCGACAGGAGGAAGCGGTTTCCTACCGATCTCCGGTGATGGTTCTCTTCCCACCCAGGGACTGCTTTTGGACATCCCATGGTCCTGTGTCCCCCAATGAAACGATGGAGAAAGATAGATTTTTGTGTACTCACCGTAAAATCTCTTTCTCTGAGTCTTCATTGGGGGACACAGCACCCACCCTGTTTGTGTTTTTTGGTGGCATATTACCTGCCTGTTGCCTCAGTGGCCATATTCCCTGCCACTGGTCGCATGAATAATTGGTTATAGTTTTTACCTAGTTTGATCTAGAGTTGTTTGGTTCTCCTCCTACTGCTTGTGCACTAAACTGATTGAGTCCGCCTCCGGCTCAGGGTGTATGCTGCTGAGGAGGAGCTAACTTTTTCTGTTTACTTAGTGTCAGCCTCCTAGTGACAGCAGCATAACCCATGGTCCTGTGTCCCCCAATGAAGACTCAGAGAAAGAGATTTTACGGTGAGTACACAAAAATCTATCTATTTTGACACTTGTGTCAGTTTCTGCCTTTTCTTTATATGTATGGTTGAGATCCTGCTTCTCCCCTGTTTGGGACTGTAGGCATTTGGAAACATTGTTGTGGTTATACCACCTGATCCATTCAGGATTTGCTTTTTATAAACTATTATGTTTGCATCTTATAGGATTATATCCTGTTAATATCATAGACACATGTATTCTTTGTTTCCCCTGTTATATGCCACGTTTTGTAGCAATAGGATTGTGGCTCTCATACATTTAGTCTTGAATGAAGAAAAAAGCTTTGTTTAGCTTGAAATTTAATATAGTTCCACCTTATTGGTGTTCTTTGGGACACTCTTCATCTACCTAAAGACTATTGGCTCTTCAAAGAAACTTGGACAGCACCCCTTTTTTGGTGCACTTTTTTTCCGATACATGACCATTATGCACTTATGCTATTTATTGCTTGTATATTTTGGTTCACCTGAGGTTAATTGTATGTGTCCTCATCATTGTCTGTTTTATGTGTTTGTCTTTTAACAAATTTTTCAATAAAGATTATATACTTTTATATTGGCTGGTTCACTCACATCTTTATAGGTTCTTACTGCTTAAATGAGTGTAGCTATCTTTACTTTTTGGTCATTCAATTGGTTCTTTTGAGTTTACATTAGTTCACATAATCCTAGTGACTGCGCACACAACATGGCCAAACAAAAGCAAAAGACAGTACCTGGCCTATCAATCCAATGGAAACTCATAGGCAACACAGTCAATTACATGCTGCCATACAAACTCCATGTGCTTTGCCTCAGAGTCGAACCCACAACCTCTCACAGCTTAAGCAAAGAGACTACAACTACACCAACACAGAGAAGTAGGTGAATGACTCTACATTAATTCAAAGATGTCAACCAGTCCTGAATCGGCAGAGATGGAACATAGTCCGCTGGACAGAGATGGAACGGTGTCCGTGGAGTCCCTGAGAGACGTCACCTTAGGGATGACAAGCCAGGCGGAACCCTGGCGGGCCGATCACAGGGGGGCATGCCCCTTTTCTCCGGAGCCCCTTTGGAGAAGGGATAATGACAATAAAAGACTTACCGCTGGTAAACGTCGTGTCTGGTTGTTGTCTGTGATGATGCAGCACATCAGCGAACTACTGGATGTCCACTGACTACATCACGGGATTGCCGGAAAAATCCTCAAGGAAACCTGTGTGCTCAGAGAGGAGAAGAGGACTATCTGTGCGCTTATGGTCTGACTCACCATTTCCTCCAGTCTATTCGCCCTGCGCTGAATATCGGGCGCCTGCTCGGAATCCAGCAGAGGTGGTACGCCTGGGTCATCACCAGAGATGTCGGAAGGCTTCCGGTGGAGCGGTAGCTTGTACCTGGGAATGAAGGAAAAACCAGGGGGAGGCGCCGAAGGCGAGACCTGGCGGGTCCGCTTCGAGTAGTGGATAAAGTCCCTGGTACGGGACTCACCTCCCCCGGCGAGTGCACTGAGAGAAAAGGGCTGACCGTACCTTTAAGGCTTGATTCATCATTTCAACCAGGCTAATCGTTATGCGCCAAACATCCGGGTCCTCCTGCTTGGAGTCCAGCAGAGGTGGAACGCCTGGGCCATCACCCGAGAGGTCGAAAGGCTACCGGAGGAGAGGCAGACTGGACCTGGGAATTAAGGTGAAAAACCTGGGGGCCTGCAGAAGATGAGACCTAGCGGGTCCGCGTTGAGCGGGGGAAAAAAGGGGGCCCCTGGTACGGGACTCACCTCCCCCTGTGCGTGCCCGGAAAGAAAAAAGGGGCTGTTCGCACCTTTATGGCTTGACTCACCGTTTCTACCAGGTTATTCTCAGGTGCCGAACATCATGCGCCCACTTGGAATCCAGCAGAGGCGGTACGCTTGGGCCATCACCTGAGAGGTCGAAAGGCTACGGAGGAGCAGCCGTCTGGACCTGGGGATGAAGGTGAAAACTCCCCGAGGGGATTGCGCCAGTCCTGTGTAGGTATGACAGAGCGTCAGCCAGGGACGCAGCGTATGCGCACCAATCCGAAAACATCAGCGAGGGGATTTATGGTTTGAGCCCGGGGCGCTAACCAGCCGGCCGGGGCGGGATGCCGGGACCTGCTGTGTCAGGGGCTGCGGTGGCTGTGATTACTAAATCTGAAAGATTTGGGTGAATTCACAATTGAGGTATTATTCTGGGAATATATCTTGGCAGTGAAAAAAAAAAAAAAACACCGTTCCCTTCTATAAGTCTGTATCTATAGTGCCTGTACAAATCAATCTACATATATATACCCATATACATATATATACACATACATATATATATATATATATACACACCTATATATATATATACATACACATACACACATGCACCTGAAACACTACAAAAACACAATCCTCATATGATTGTGGCTCTTTTGAAGGCTTGTTTTAACTGTTATAACCGGTTGCTGCAGCCTCAGCAAGCCGCACACCGGGAGTTCTATTTCTTTTCTACTTCTTTTTTTTTTTTTTTTTTTTTTGATAAGATGAAGTCTGGAGAGCGGGAAAACACACAGCCACCGCCCCCCCTGTGATGCCTGGGGCAGAGCGGAGGGCGGAGACGGACGGCCGGCGACCAATCGTACTGTAGTGGAGGGCGGGCCTGGGACACTGGAGACAAGGCCCGAGCCGGGGCCTAAATTTTGGGGCTGCCGGCTCGCGGGGAGGTAGAGACCGGCGGTCCTACCTGCAAACAGTGGTGGGGCAGCGGCGATGACCGGAGCGCCCAGAGAGAGCTGTGGGCTTGAGCCCACAAAGACACAGACCAGGAAGATAATAACCTGAGGATAAAGGTACCCCGACACGTGTTTCCCCTTGGAAGAAGCTTTTCTGCGAAACACGTGTCGGGGTACCTTTATCCTCAGGTTATTATCTTCCTGGTCTGTGTCTTTGTGGGCTTGCCACTCAGTGCTAAGGTTGGTTCTTATGGCTGACTTTGTTCCCTTGTAGGGGCAAATTACTGTGGTATTGCAGCCATGCTGCCTTTCTGTGGGCTATAGTACTGGGAATATGGCTTTTTAGTCTGGGCCCTGTAACACCCTTCTGGTGTGTGTTTTTGTGGATTCACCACAGTGTTTGGGTCGGTCCTATGGCTGACTCTGTTTCCTTGTAAAGGTATAGTACTGTGGTAATGCAGCCATTCCGCCCTTCTATCTGATTATAACACTGGGAATATGGCCTCCTAGTCCAGCCCTGTGAAAAAAGTGTTATATTTTGACACTTGTGTCAGTTTCTGCCTTTTCTTTATATGTATGGTTGAGATCCTGCTTCTCCCCTGTTTGGGACTGTAGGCATTTGGAAACATTGTTGTGGTTATACCACCTGATCCATTCAGGATTTGCTTTTTATAAACTATTATGTTTGCATCTTATAGGATTATATCCTGTTAATATCATAGACACATGTATTCTTTGTTTCCCCTGTTATATGCCACGTTTTGTAGCAATAGGATTGTGGCTCTCATACATTTAGTCTTGAATGAAGAAAAAAGCTTTGTTTAGCTTGAAATTTAATATAGTTCCACCTTATTGGTGTTCTTTGGGACACTCTTCATCTACCTAAAGACTATTGGCTCTTCAAAGAAACTTGGACAGCACCCCTTTTTTGGTGCACTTTTTTTCCGATACATGACCATTATGCACTTATGCTATTTATTGCTTGTATATTTTGGTTCACCTGAGGTTAATTGTATGTGTCCTCATCATTGTCTGTTTTATGTGTTTGTCTTTTAACAAATTTTTCAATAAAGATTATATACTTTTATATTGGCTGGTTCACTCACATCTTTATAGGTTCTTACTGCTTAAATGAGTGTAGCTATCTTTACTTTTTGGTCATTCAATTGGTTCTTTTGAGTTTACATTAGTTCACATAATCCTAGTGACTGTGCACACAACATTGCGAAACAAATGCAAAAGACATTATCTGGCCTATCAATCCAATGGAAACTCATAGGCAACACAGTCCATTAGACTAGGCAAATACATGTAGCCATACAAAGTTCAAGGGCCTTGCCTCAGAGTCGAACCCACAACCTCTTGGAGAACAAGCAAAGAGCCTACCACTAAACCAACACAGAGAAGTTGGAAACTGACTCTACATTAATTCACATAATCCTAGTGACTGCGCACACAACATGGCCAAACAAAAGCAAAAGACAGTACCTGGCCTATCAATCAAATGGAAACTCATAGGCAACACAGTCCATTGGACTAGACAATTACATGGAGACATACAAAGTCCATGGGCCTTGCTTCAGAGTCAAACCCACAACCTCTCGCAGCCAAGCAAAGAGCCTACCACTACACCAATACAGAGAAGTAGGAAACTGATTCTACATTAATTCACATAATCCTACCGACTGCGCACACAACATGGCTAAACAAAAGCAAAAGACAGTACCTGGCTTATCAATCCAATGGAAACTCATAGGCAACACAGTCCATTGGACTAGGCAATAACATGCAGCCATATAAAGTCCATGGGCCTTGCCTCAAAGTCGAACTCACAACCTCTCGCAGCTCAAGCAAAGAGCTTACCACTACACCAACACAGAGAAATGTGAACCTGCCTCTACATTAATTCACATAATCCTAGTGGCTGCGCACACAACATGGCCAAACGAAAGCAAAAGTCCATACCTGGCCTATCAATCCAATGGAAACTCATAGGCAACACAGTCCATTGGACTAGGCAATTACATGCAGCCATAAAAAGTCCATGGGCCTTGCCTCAGAGTCAAACCCACAACTTCTCGCAGCCCAAGCAAAGATCCTACCAATTCACCAACACAGAGAAGTGGAAAACAGATTCTACATTAATTCACATAATCCTAGTGACTGCGCACACAACATGGCCAAACGAAAGCAAAAGACAGTACCTGGCCTATCAATCCAATGGAAACTCAGAGGCAACCCCATCCATTGGACTAGGCAATTACATGCAGCCATACAGAGTCCATGGGCCTTGCCTCAGAGTCTATCCCACAACCTTTGGCAGAACAAACAAAGAGCCTACAACCACACCAACACAAAGAAGTAGGAAGCTGCATCTACATTAATTCACATAATCCTAGTGACTGCGCACACAACATGGCCAAACAGAAGCAAAAGACATTACCTGGCCTATCAAGCCAATGGAAACTCATAGGCAACACAGTCCATTGAACTAGGCAATTACATGCAGCCATACAAAGTCCATGGGCCTTGCCTCAGAGTCAAACCCACAACCTCTCGCAGCCAAGCAAAGCGCCTTCCACTACACCAACACAGAGAAGTGGGAAACTGATTCTACATTAATTCACATAATCCTACCGACTTCGCACACAACATAACCAAACAAAAGACATTACCTGGCCTATCAGTCCAATGAAAACTCATAGGCAACACAGTACATTGGACTAGGCAATTACATGCAGCCATACAAAGTCTATGGGCTTTGCCTCAGAGTTAAACCCACATTTTCTCGCAGCCCAAGCAAAGAGCCTACCACTACACCAACACAGAGAAGTTGAAAACTGAGTTTACATTAGTTCACATAATCCTAGTGACTGCGCACACAACATGGCCAAACAAAAGCAAAAGGTAGTACCTGGCCTATCAATCCAATAGGAACTCATAGGTAACACAGTCAACTAAAATAGGCAATTACATGCAGCCATACAAACTCCATGGGCCTTGCCTCAAAGTCGACCCAACAACCTTTCGCAGCTTAAGCAAAGAGACTACCACTACACCAACACAGAGAAGTAGGTAAATGACTCTACATTAATTCACATAATCCTAGTGACTGCGCACACAACATGGCCAAACAAATGCAAAAGATATTATCTGGCCTATCAATCCAATGAAATCATAGGCAACATAGTCCATTAGACTAAGCAAAGTCATACAAAGTTAATGGGCCTTGCCTCAGAGTCGAACCCACAACCTCTTGGAGAACAAGCAAAGAGCCTACCACTAAACCAACACAGAGAAGTTGGAAACAGACTCTACATTAATTCACAGAATCCTAGTGACTGCGCACACAACATGGCCAAACAAAAGCAAAAGACAGTACCTGGCCTATCAATCCAATGGAAACTCAAAGCTAACACAGTACATTGGACTAGGCAATTACATGCAGCCATACAAAGTCCATGGGCCTTGCATTAGAGTCGAACCCACAACCTCTCGCAGCCCAAGCAATGAGCCTACCACTACACCAACACAGAGAAGTGGGAAACTGATTCTACATTAATTCAAATAATCCTACTGACTGCGCACACAACATGGCCAAACAAAAGACAATACCTGGCCTATCAATTCAAAGGAAACTCATAGGCAACACAGTCCATTGGACTTGGCAATTACATGCAGCCATACAAAGTCCATGGGCTTTGCCTCAGAGTCAAACCCACAATTTCTCGCAGCCCAAGTTAATAGCCTACGATTACACCAACACAGAGAAGTTGGAAACTGAGTTTACATTAGTTCACATAATCCTAGTGACTGCGCACACAACATGGCCAAACAAAAGACAATACCTGGCCTATCAATTCAATGGAAACTCATAGGCAACACAGTCAATTGAACTAGGCAATTACATGCTGCCATACAAACTCCATGTGCTTTGCCTCAGAGTCGAACCCACAACCTCTCACAGCTTAAGCAAAGAGACTACAACTACACCAACACAGAGAAGTAGGTGAATGACTCTACATTAATTCACATAATCCTAGTGACTGCGAACACAACATGGCCAAACAAAAGCAAAAGACAGTACCTGGCCTATCAATCCAATTGAAACTCATAGGCAACATAGTCCATTGGACTAGGCAATAACATGCAGCCATACAAAGTCCATGGGCCTTGCCTCAAAGTCTAACTCACAACCTCTCGCAGATCAAGCAAAGAGCCTACCACTACACCAACACAGAGAAATGTGAACCTGACTCTACATTAATTCACATAATCCTAGTGACTGCGAACACAACATGGCCAAACATAAGCAAAAGGCAGTACCTGGCCTATCAATCCAATGGGAACTCATACGCAACACAGTCAATTGAACTACGCAATTACATGCAGCCATTCAAACTCCATGGGCCTTGCCTCAGAGTCGAACCCACAACCTCTCGCAGCTTAAGCAAAGAGCCTACCCCTAAACCAACACAGAGAAGTGGGAAACTGATTCTACATTAATTCACATAATCCTACCGACTGCGCACACAACACGGCCAAACAAAAGACAATACCTGGCCTATCAATTCAATGGAAACTCATAGGCAACACAGTCCATTGGACTAGGCAATTACATGCAGCCATACAAAGTCCATGGGCTTTGCCTAAAAGTCAAACCCACAACTTCTCGCAGCCCAAGCAAAGAGCCTACCACTACACCAACACAGAGAAGTTGGTAACTGAGTTTACATTAATTCACATAATCCTAGTGACTGCGCACACAACATGGCCAAACAAAAGCAAAAGACAGTACCTGGCCTATCAATCCAATGGAAAATCATAGGCAACACAGTCCATTGGACTAGACAATTACATGGAGACATACAAAGTCCATGGGCCTTTCCTCAGAGTCAAACCCACAACCTCTCGCAGCCAAGCAAAAAGCCTACCACTACACCAACACAGAGAAGTGGAAAACTGATTCTACATTAATTCACATAATCCTACCGACTGCGCACACAACATGGCCAAACAAAAGACAATACCTGGCCTATCAATCCAATGGAAACTCATAGGCAACACAGTCCATTAGACTAGGCAAATACATGCAGCCATATAAAGTTCATGGGCCTTGCCTCAGAGTCGAACCCACATCCTCTTGGAGAACAAGCAAAGAGCCTACCACTAATCCAACACAGAGAAGTTGGAAACCGACTCTACATTAATTCACATAATCCTAGTGACTGCGCACACAACATGGCCAAACAAAAGCAAAAGACATTACCTGGCCTATCAATCCAATGTAAACTCATAGGTAACACAGTACATTACTAGGATTATGTGAATTAATGTAGAGTCAGGTTCACATTTCTCTGTGTTGGTGTAGTGGTAGGCTCTTTGCTTGAGCTGCGAGAGGTTGTGAATTAGACTTTGAGGCATGGCCCATGGACTTTGTATGGCTGCATGTTATTGCCTAGTCCAATGGACTATGTTGCCTATGAGTTTCTATTGGATTGATAGGCAAGGTACTGTCTTTTGCTTTTGTTTGGCCATGTTGTGTTCGCAGTCACTAGGATTATGTGAATTAATGTAGAGTCATTCACCTTCTTCTCTGTGTTGGTGTAGTGGTAGTCTCTTTGCTTAAACTGCTTGAGGTTGTGGGTTCGACTCTGAGGCAAGGCCCATGGACTTTGTATGGCTGCATGTAATTGCATAGTCCAATGGACTGCGTTACCTATGAGTTTCCATTGGATTGATAGGCCAGGTGCTTTCTTTTGCTTTTGTTTGGCCATGTTGTGTGCGCAGTCACTAGGAATATGTGAATTAATGTAGAGTCAGTTTCACATTTCTCTTTGTTGGTGTAGTGGTAGGTTCTTTGCTTGGGCTTTGAGAGGTTGTGGGTTTGACTCTGAGGCAAGGCCCATTAACTTTGTATGGCTGCATATATTTGCTTAGTCTAATGGACTATGTTGCCTATGATTTCATTGGATTGATAGGCCAGATAATGTCTTTTGCATTTGTTTGGCCATGTTGTGTGCGCAGTCTCTAGGATTATGTGAATTAATGTAGAGTCCTTTACCTACTTCTCTGTGTTGGTGTAGTGGTAGTCTTTTTGCTTAAGCTGCGAAAGGTTGTTGGTTCGACTTTGAGGCAAGGCCCATGGAGTTTGTATGGATGCATGTAATTGCCTATTTCAGTTGACTGTGTTACCTATGAGTTCCTATTGGATTGATAGGCCAGGTACTACCTTTTGCTTTTGTTTGGCCATGTTGTGTGCGCAGTCACTAGGATTATGTGAACTAATGTAAACTCAGTTTTCAACTTCTCTGTGTTGGTGTAGTGGTAGGCTCTTTTCTTGGGCTGCGAGAAAATGTGGGTTTGACTCTGAGGCAAAGCCCATAGACTTTGTATGGCTGCATGTAATTGCCTAGTCCAATGGACTGTGTTGCCTATGAGTTTTCATTGGACTGATAGGCCAGGTATTGTCTTTTGTTTGGTTATGTTGTGTGCGAAGTCGGTAGGATTATGTGAATTAATGTAGAATCAGTTTCCCACTTCTCTGTGTTGGTGTAGTGGAAGGCGCTTTGCTTGGCTGCGAGAAGTTGTGGGTTTGACTCTGAGGCAAGGCCCATGGACTTTGTATGGCTGCATGTAATTGCCTAGTTCAATGGACTGTGTTGCCTATGAGTTTCCATTGGCTTGATAGGCCAGGTAATGTCTTTTGCTTCTGTTTGGCCATGTTGTGTGCGCAGTCACTAGGATTATGTGAATTAATGTAGATGCAGCTTCCTACTTCTTTGTGTTGGTGTGGTTGTAGGCTCTTTGCTTGTTCTGCCAGAGGTTGTGGGATAGACTCTGAGGCAAGGCCCATGGACTCTGTATGGCTGCATGTAATTGCCTAGTCCAATGGATGGGGTTGCCTCTGAGTTTCCATTGGATTGATAGGCCAGGTACTGTCTTTTGCTTTCGTTTGGCCATGTTGTGTGCGCAGTCACTAGGATTATGTGAGTTAATGAAGAGTCAGTTTCAAACTTCTCTGTGTTGGTGTAGTGGTAGGCTCTTTGCTTTGGCTGCGAGAAGTTGTGGGTTTGACTCTAATGCAAGGTTCATGGACTTTGTATAACTGCATGTAATTGCCTAGTGCACTGGACTGTGTTGCCTATGAGTTTCCATTGGATTGATAGGCCAGGTATTGACTTTTGCTTTCGTTTGGCCATGTTGTGTGCGCAGTCACTAGGATTATGTGAATTAATGTAGAGTCAGTTTCACATTTCTCTGTGTTGGTGTAGTGGTAGGATCTTTGCTTGGGCTGCGAGAAGTTGTGGGTTTGACTCTGAGGCAAGGCCCATGGACTTTTTATGGCTGCATGTAATTGCCTAGTCCAATGGACTGTGTTGCCTATGAGTTTCCATTGGATTGATAGGCCAGGTATGGACTTTTGCTTTCGTTTGGCCATGTTGTGTGCGCAGTCACTAGGATTATGTGAATTAATGTAGAGGCAGGTTCACATTTCTCTGTGTTGGTGTAGTGGTAGGCTCTTTGCTTGAGCTGCGAGAGGTTGTGAGTTCGACTTTGAGGCAAGGCCCATGGACTTTGTATGGCTGCATGTTATTGCCTAGTGCAATGGACTGTGTTGCCTATGAGTTTCCATTGGATTGATAAGCCAGGTACTGTATTTTGCTTTTGTTTAGCCATGTTGTGTGCGCAGTCGGTAGGATTATGTGAATTAATGTAGAATCAGTTTCCCACTTCTCTGTATTGGTGTAGTGGTAGGCTCTTTGCTTGGCTGCGAGAGGTTGTGGGTTTGACTCTGAAGCAAGGCCCATGGACTTTGTATGTCTCCATGTAATTGTCTAGTCCAATGGACTGTGTTGCCTATGAGTTTCCATTGGATTGATAGGCCAGGTACTGTCTTTTGCTTTTGTTTGGCCATGTTGTGTGCGCAGTAACTAGGATTATGTGAATTAATGTAGAGTCAGTTTCCAACTTCTCTGTGTTGATTTAGTGGTAGGCTCTTTGCTTGTTCTCCAAGAGGTTGTGGGTTCGACTCTGAGGCAAGGCCCATGAACTTTGTATGGCTGCATGTATTTGCCTAGTCTAATGGACTGTGTTGCCTATGAGTTTCCATTGGATTGATAGGCCAGATAATGTCTTTTGCATTTGTTTCGCAATGTTGTGTGCACAGTCACTAGGATTATGTGAACTAATGTAAACTCAGTTTCCATCTTGTCTGTGTTGGTGTAGTGGTAGGCTCTTTGCTTGGGCTGCGACAAATTGTGGGTTTGACTCAGAGGCAAAGCCCATGGACTTTGTATGGCTGCATGTAATTGTTTAGTCCAATGGACTGTGTTGCCTATGAGTTTCCATTGGCTTGATAGGCCAGGTAATGTCTTTTGCTTTTGTTTGGCCATGTTGTGTGCGCAGTCTCTAGGAATATGTGAATTAATGTAGACGCACCTTCCTACTTTTTTGTGTTGGTGTAGTTGTAAGCTCTTTGCTTGTTCTGCCAGAGGTTGTGGGTTTGACTCTGAGGCAAGGCCCATGGACTTTGTATGGCTGCATGTAATTGCCTAGTCCAATGGACTATGTTGTATATGAGTTTCCATTGGATTGATAGGCCAGGGACTGTCTTTTGCTTTTGTTTGGCCATGTTGTGTGTGCAGTCACTAGGATTATGTGAATTTATGTTGAGTCAGTTTCGCTCTTCTCTGTGTTGGTTTAGTGGTAGGCTCTTTGCTTGGGCTACAAGAGGTTGTGGGTTTGACTCTGCGGCATGGCCCATGGACTTTGTATGGCTGCATGTAATCGCCTAGTTCAATGGACTGTGTTGCCTATGAGTTTCCATTGGCCTGATAGGCCAGGTAATGTCTTTTGCTTTTGTTTGGCCATGTTGTGTGCGCATTCACTAGGATTATGTGAATTAATGTAGACGCAGCTTCCAACTTCTTTGTGTTGGTGTAGTTGTAGGCTCTTTGCTTGTTCTGCCAGAGGTTGTGGGTTTGACTCTGAGGCAAGGCCCATGGACTTTGTGAGGCTGCATGTAATTGCCTATTCCAATGGGCTATGTTGTCTATGAGTTTCCATTGGATTGACAGGCAAGGGACTGTCTTTAGCTTTTGTTTGGCCATGTTGTGTGCGCAGTCACTAGGATTATGTGAATTTATGTTGAGTCAGTTTCGCACTTCTCTGTGTTGGTGTAGTGGTAGGCTCTTTGCTTGGGCTGTAAGAGGTTGTGGGTTTGACTCTGAGGCAAGGCCCATGGACTTTGTATGGCTGCATGTAATTGCCTAGTCCAATGGATTGATAGGCCAGGTACTGTCTTTTGTTTTCGTTTGGCCATGTTTTGTGCGCAGTCACTAGGATTATGTGAGTTAATGTAGAGACAGTTTCACACTTCTCTGTGTTGCTGAAGTGGTAGGCTTTTTTGTTGGGCTGCGAGAGGTTGTGAGTTCGACTCTGAGGCAAGGCCCATGGACTTTGTATGGCTGCATGTAATTGCATAGTCCAATGGACTGCGTTACCTATGAGTTTCCATTGGATTGATAGGCCAGGTGCTTTCTTTTGCTTTTGTTTGGCCATGTTGTGTGCGCAGTCACTAGGAATATGTGAATTAATGTAGAGTCAGTTTCACATTTCTCTTTGTTGGTGTAGTGGTAGGTTCTTTGCTTGGGCTTTGAGAGGTTGTGGGTTTGACTCTGAGGCAAGGCCCATGGACTTTTTATGGCTGCATGTAATTGCCTAGTCCAATGGACTTTGTTGCCTATGAGTTTCCATTGGATTGATAGGCCAGGTATTGACTTTTGCTTTCGTTTGGCCATGTTGTGTGCGCAGTCACTAGGATTATGTGAATTAATGTAGAGTCAGTTTCACATTTCTCTGTGTTGGTGTAGTGGTAGGCTCTTTGCTTGGGCTGCGAGAGGTTGCGGGTTTGACTCTGAGGTAAGGCCCATGGACTTTTTATGGCTGCATGTAATTGCCTAGTCCAATGGACTGTGTTGCCTATGAGTTTCCATTGGATTGATAGGCCAGGTACTGTCTTTTGTTTTCGTTTGGCCATGTTGTGTGCGCACTCACTAGGATTATGTGAATTAATGTAGAGGCAGGTTCACATTTCTCTGTGTTGGTGTAGTGGTAGGCTCTTTGCTTGAGCTGCGAGAGGTTGTGGGTTTGACTCTGAGGCAAGGCCCATGGACTTTTTATGGCTGCATGTTATTGCCTAGTCCAATGGACTGTGTTGCCTATGAGTTTCCATTGGATTGATAAGCCAGGTACTGTCTTTTGCTTTTGTTTAGCCATGTTGTGTGCGCAGTCGGTAGGATTATGTGAATTAATGTAGAATCAGTTTCCAACTTCTCTGTGTTGGTTTAGTGGTAGGCTCTTTGCTTGTTCTCCACGAGGTTGTGGGTTCGACTCTGAGGCAAGGCCCATGAACTTGTATGGCTGCATGTATTTGCCTAGTCTAATGGACTGTGTTGCCTATGAGTTTCCATTGGATTGATAGGCCAGATAATGTCTTTTGCATTTGTTTGGCCATGTTGTGTGCACAGTCACTAGGATTATGTGAACTAATGTAAACTCAGTTTCCAACTTGTCTGTGTTGTTGTAGTGGTAGGCTCTTTGCTTGGGATGCGAGAAATTGTGGGTTTGACTCTGAGGCAAAGCCCATGGACTTTGTATGGCTGCATGTAATTGTTTAGTCCAATGGACTGTGTTGCCTATGAGTTTCCATTGGCTTGATAGGCCAGGTAATGTCTTTTGCTTTTGTTTGGCCATGTTGTGTGCGCAGTCGCTAGGAATATGTAAATTAATGTAGACGCAGCTTCCTACTTTTTTGTGTTGGTGTAGTTGTAAGCTCTTTGCTTGTTCTGCCAGAGGTTGTGGGTTTGACTCTGAGGCAAGGCCCATGGACTTTGTATGGCTGCATGTAATTGCCTAGTCCAATGGACTATGTTGTATATGAGTTTCCATTGGATTGATAGGCCAGGGACTGTCTTTTGCTTTTGTTTGGCCATGTTGTGTGCACAGTCACTAGGATTATGTGAACTAATGTAAACTCTGTACCAACTTCTCTGTGTTGGTGTAGTGGTAGGCTCTTTGCTTGGGCTACAAGAGGTTGTGGGTTCGACTCTGAGGCAAGGCCCATGGACTTTGTATGGCTGCATGTAATTGCCTAGTCCAATTGATTGCTTTGCCTATGAGTTTCTATTGGATTTATAGGCCAGGTAATGTCTTTTGCTTTTGTTTGGCCATGTTGTGTGCGCAGTCACTAGGATTATGTGAATTAATGTAGAATCAGTTTTCCACCTCTCTGTGTTGGTGTATTTGTAGGCTCTTTGCTTTGGCTACAAGAGGTTGTGGGTTCGACTCTGGGGCAAGGCCCATGGGCTTTGTATGGCTGCATGTATTTGCCTAGTCTAATGGACTGTGTTGCCTATGAGTTTCCATTGGATTGATAGGCCAGGTATTTTCTTTTGTTTGGCCATGTTGTGTGCGCAGTCGGTAGGATTATGTGAATTAATGTAGAATCAGTTTCCCACTTCTCTGTGTTGGTGTAGTGGTAGGCTCTTTGCTTGGCTGCGAGAGGTTGTGGGTTTGACTCTGAGGCAAGGCCCATGGACTTTGTATGTCTCCATGTAATTGTCTAGTCCAATGGACTGTGTTGCCTATGAGTTTCTATTGGATTTATAGGCCAGGTACTGTCTTTTGCTTTTGTTTGGCCATGTTGTGTGAGCAGTCACTAGGATTATGTGAATTAATGTAGAGTCAGGTTCACATTTCTCTGTGTTGGTGTAGTTGTAGGCTCTTTGCTAGAGCTGCGAGAGGTTGTGAGTTCAACTTTGAGGCAAGGCCCATGGACTTTGTATGGCTGCATGTTATTGCCTAGTCCAATGGACTATGTTACCTATGAGTTTCAATTGGAATGATAGGCCAGGGACTGTCTTTTGCTTTTGTTTGGCCATGTTGTGTGCACAGTCACTAGGATTATGTGAACTAATGTAAACTCTGTACCAACTTCTCTGTGTTGGTGTAGTGGTAGGCTCTTTGCTTGGGCTACAAGAGGTTGTGGGTTCGACTCTGAGGCAAGGCCCATGGACTTTGTATGGCTGCATGTAATTGCCTAGTCCAATTGATTGCTTTGCCTATGAGTTTCTATTGGATTTATAGGCCAGGTAATGTCTTTTGCTTTTGTTTGGCCATGTTGTGTGCGCAGTCACTAGGATTATGTGAATTAATGTAGAATCAGTTTTCCACTTCTCTGTGTTGGTGTATTTGTAGGCTCTTTGCTTTGGCTACAAGAGGTTGTGGGTTCGACTCTGGGGCAAGGCCCATGGGCTTTGTATGGCTGCATGTATTTGCCTAGTCTAATGGACTGTGTTGACTATGAGTTTCCATTGGATTGATAGGCCAGGTATTTTCTTTTGTTTGGCCATGTTGTGTGCGCAGTCGGTAGGATTATGTGAATTAATGTAGAATCAGTTTCCCACTTCTCTGTGTTGGTGTAGTGGTAGGCTCTTTGCTTGGCTGCGAGAGGTTGTGGGTTTGACTCTGAGGCAAGGCCCATGGACTTTGTATGTCTCCATGTAATTGTCTAGTCCAATGGACTGTGTTGCCTATGAGTTTCTATTGGATTTATAGGCCAGGTACTGTCTTTTGCTTTTGTTTGGCCATGTTGTGTGCGCAGTCACTAGGATTATGTGAATTAATGTAGAGTCAGGTTCACATTTCTCTGTGTTGGTGTAGTTGTAGGCTCTTTGCTAGAGCTGCGAGAGGTTGTGAGTTCAACTTTGAGGCAAGGCCCATGGACTTTGTATGGCTGCATGTTATTGCCTAGTCCAATGGACTATGTTACCTATGAGTTTCAATTGGAATGATAGGCCAGGTACTGTCTTTTTCTTTTGTTTGGCCATGTTGTGTGCGCAGTCACTAGGATTATGTGAATTAATGTAGAGTCAGTTTCACACTTCTCTGTGTTGATGTAGTGGTAGGCTTTTTTCTTGGGCTGCGAGAGGTTGTGAGTTCGACTCTGAGGCAAGGCCCATGGACTTTGTATGGCTGCATGTAATTGCCTAGTCCAATGGACTATGTTGTCTATGAGTTTCCATTGGATTGATAGGCCAGGGACTGTCTATTGCTTTTGTTTGGCCATGTTGTGTGCGCAGTCACTAGGATTATGTGAATTTATGTTGAGTCAATTTCGCACTTCTCTGTGTTGGTGTAGTGGTAGGCTCTTTGCTTGGGCTGCGAGAGGTAGTGGTTTTGACTCTGAGGCAAGGCCCATGGACTTTGTATGGCTGCATGTTATTGCCTAGTCCAAAGGATTGCGTTGCCTATGAGTTTCCATTGGATTAATAGGCCAGGTACTGTCTTTTGCTTTTGTTTGGCCATGTTGTGTGCGCAGTCACTAGGATTATGTGAATTAATGTAGAGTCATTCACTTAATTCTCTGTGTTGGTGTAGTGGTAGTCTCTTTGCTTAAGCTGCGAGAGGTTGTGGGTTCGACTCTGAGGCAAGGCCCATGGAGTTTGTATGGCTGCATGTAATTGCCTATTTCAATTAACTGTTTTGCCTATGAGTTCCCATTGGATTGATAGGCCAGGTACTGTCTTTTGCTTTTGTTTGGCCATGTTGTGTGCGCAGTCACTAGGATTATGTGAACTAATGTAAACTCAGTTTCCAACTTCTCTGTCTTGGTGTAGTGGTAGGCTCTTTGCTTGGGCTGCGAGAAATTGTGGGTTTGACTCTGAGGCAAAGCCCATGGACTTCATATGGCTGCGTGTAATTGCCTAGTCCAATGGACTGTGTTGCCTATGAGTTTCCATTGGATTGATTGGCCAGGTATTATCTTTTGTTTGGTTATGTTGTGTGCGCAGTCGGTAGGATTATGTGAATTAATGTAGAATCAGTTTCCCAGTTCTCTGTGTTGCTGTAGTGGAAGGCTCTTTGCTTAGCTGCAAGAGGTTGTGGGTTTGACTCTGAGGCAAGGCCCATGGAGTTTGTATGGCTGCATGTAATTGCCTAGTTCAATTAACTGTGTTGCCTATGAGTTCCCATTGGATTGATAGGCCAGGTACTGTCTTTTGCTTTTGTTTGGCCATGTTGTGTGCGCAGTCACTAGGATTATGTGAATTAATGTAGACGCAGCTTCCTACTTCTTTGTGTTGGTGAAGTTGTAGGCTCTTTGCTTGTTCTGCCAGAGATTGTGGGTATGACTCTGAGGCAAGGCCCATGGACTTTGTATGGCTGCATGTAATTGCGTAGTCCATTGGACTATGTTGTCTATGAGTTTCCATTGGATTGATAGGCCAGGGACTGTCTTTTGTTTTCGTTTGGTCATGTTGTGTGCGCAGTCACTAGGATTATGTGAATTAATGTAGAGTCATTCTCTTCTCTGTGTTGGTGTAGTGGTAGGCTCTTTCCTTGGGTTACAAGAAGTTGTGGGTTTGACTTTGAGGCAAAGCCCATGGACTTTGTATGGTTGAATGTAATTGCCTAGTCCAATGGACTGTGTTGCCTATGAGTTTTCATTGAATGAATAGGCCAGGTATTGTCTTTTGTTTGGCCATGTTGTGTGCGCAGTCGGTAGGATTATGTGAATTAATGTAGAATCAGTTTCCAACTTCTCTGTGTTAGTGTAGTGGTAGGCTTTTTGCTTGGCTGCGAGAAGTTGTGGGTTTGACTCTGAGGCAAGGCCCATGGACTTTGTATGTCTCCATGTAATTGTCTAGTCCAATGGACTGTGTTGCCTATGAGTTTCCATTGGATTGATAGGCCAGGTACTGTCTTTTGCTTTTGTTTGGCCATGTTGTGTGCGCAGTCACTAGGATTATGTGAATTAATGTAGAAATGGTTTTCCACTTCTCTGTGTTGGTGTATTGGTAGGCTCTTTGCCTTGGCTATGAGAGGTTGTGGGTTTGACTCTGGGGCAAGGCCCATGGGCTTTGTATGGCTGCATGTAATTGCCTAGTCCAATGTACTGTGTTACCTATGAGTTTCCGTTGGATTGATAGGCCACGTACTGTCTTTTGCTTTTGTTTGGCCATGTTGTGTGCGCAGTCACTAGGATTATGTTAATTAATGTAGAGTCAGTTTCCAACTTCTCTGAGTTGGTTTAGTGGTAGGCTCTTTGCTTGTTCTCCAAGAGGTTGTGGGTTCGACTCTGAGGCAATGCCCATGAACTTTACATGGCTGCATGTAAGTGCCTAGTCTAATGGACTGTGTTGCCTATGAGTTTCCATTGGATTGATAGGCCAGATAATGTCTTTTGCATTTGTTTGGCCATGTTGTGTGCGTAGTCACTAGGATTATGTGAATTAATGTAGAGTCATTCACCTACTTCTCTGTGTTGGTGTAGTGGTAGGCTCTTTGCCCTGGCTACGAGAGTTTGTGGGTTCGACTCTGGGGCAAGACCCATGGGCTTTGTATGGCTGCATGTAATTGCCTAGTCCAATGTACTGTGTTACCTATGAGTTTCCATTGGATTGATAGGCTAGGTACTGTCTTTTGCTTTTGTTTGGCCATGTTGTGTGCGCAGTCACTAGGATTATGTTAATTAATGTAGAGTTGGTTTCCAACTTCACTGAGTTGGTTTAGTGGTAGGCTCTTTGCTTGTTCTCCAAGAGGTTGTGGGTTCGACTCTGAGGCAAGGCCCATGAACTTTGTTTGGCTGCATGTAATTGCCTAGTCTAATGGACTGTGTTGCCTATGAGTTTCCATTTGATTGAATGGCCAGGTACTGTCTTTTGTTTTCGTTTGGCCATGTTGTGTGCGCAGTCACTAGGATTATGTGAATTAATGCTATTGGATTTTTCAAGTCAGTATTCACACAGCAGTTTCTGCTATTTCATGTATTCCCCTTACATAGTCACTGGTGTGCATACCTTATCTCCCCATAGTGATGTTTTTTTAGGTTTTTGCACCCAGTTCGGACTTAGAATGGTGTTCCAAACGTTATTCCTATTTGTTAGTATTTTTTCGTTTGTGAACCCTCCCCAACCACACCTATTGCCAATCCATATCATACGCATAAATAGCCTGGGTCTCAGCTTCCCATACACGGTAGGTTTTTTAACTGCATGAGAGGACACACACAAGCTAGGGACCCCAACGTAGAGAAATACTTTGGCGTAGTGTTGGGGCTCTATTGCATTGATCAATTCAGTAGCTAAATTTCTCTTGATTCATATGTTCATGGCAGTAATGCAGATTCCATTTTTCACATATTCACTCTTGCATATAGCTATTGAATTTTTCAAGTCAGTATTCACACAGCAGTTTCTGCTATTTCATGTATTCCCCTTACATAGTCACTGGTGTGCATACCTTATCTCCCCATAGTGCCTGGGATCTGACCCAGACACTAGCAGTTTTGCACTCCTACCCAAAACTGGGCTGTTCCCTGAACTCACTACCTCCACGGTTCAACTCTTAACTGAACTTCAACTAACTAACTGGTTTTCCCACCTCCAGGCCTGTGAACTCCTTGGTGGGTGGGGCCAACCGCCTGGCACCGCCCCACCTGGTGTGGACATCAGCCCCTGGAGGGAGGCAACAACGGTTTTGTGTCTGACTAGTGTAACTATCCGGGAAAGGGGGTGTGTGTGTGTGTTATGTCTGTGACTAACTGGCTAGTCCAGGGCGTCACACTTGCACCCCCTTCTTGTGATGTGAAGGTGTGTAGTCAGTGCCTACGTGTAATTCCTGACACCACTCCTCTGGCTGACTTGGTGAGCTGTCACTGACTGGGTGGGGTGCAGTAATGGTGGATGCTGCTGCTGCTTGGATAGCATGTGTATCTACTGTGAACAGCTTATCAATGGTGGCAAATCGGGGCAGCTTAACCTCTTGCTCTCCGCAGTTCAACACTCTCACGCGCACTCTTCCCTTCCGTATTAATGAATAAAACTGTGATATAAATAGTATATAGATACCCCACAAATGCAGATAAAGGTAGGTTATGGGAAAAGGGAGAAGAGGGAAACAGGAAAATAGTGTAATAAAGTATACCTTCCAGGGGGGAGAGGAAATGGCAGCACAGCCAGTGGAGGTGAAGCAAGGGGAAGCCTGCAACTAAATTGTTGAGAGCATTATCACATGGTGACTGAGCCTGATTGTAACGGGAGCATAGAGGTGCCGATCCTGTCTTACCTGCGTTGGTGTAGAAGTGGGTTTCCAGTGGTGGAGTCAGCTGTGTGCAGTGGTGGCTGTGGGTTCTTTTATGTGCGACCGTAGTAATAGCTGCGCCCACTTCCTGTATGGGAGTGGAATGCAGTGAGGCTAATGGAACGCACGTCCACGTGCCGCGCCCCTGAAGGTAATACCGATCATTGAATACAAAAAAATTTCTCATACTACTGTATGGGGGTCCCTATATTTAATATGATATCCAAGCCACAGCATCCACCGTTACTTCACCACACCCATTCAGTGACAGCTCACCAAGTCAACCAGAGGAGTGGTGTAAGGAATTACACGTAGGCACTGACTCCACACCTTCACATCACAAGAAGCGGGTCCACAGGGTAGTGCAAGAATACGAGCAAGTCTTCAGCAAACATCCGCTAGACTTTGGGAGAATAAAAGGGGTCCATATTCATGGTTTAAGAACTTGGGTTCTAACGTGCCCAGAGTATGCTCCACTCTATGCTCCCTTTACAATCAGGCTCAGTCACCATGTGATAATGCTCTCAACTCTTTAGTTGCAGGCTTCCTTTTGCTTCACCTCCACTGGCTGTGCTGCCATTTCCTCTCACCCCCAGAAGGTATACTTTATTACACTATTTTCCTCTTTCCCTGTTCCCCCTTTTCCCATAACCTACCTTTATTTACAATTGTGGGGTATCTATATGATATTTACATCATAGTTTTATTCATTAGTGCGGAAGGGAAGAGTGCCCGTGAGAGTGTTAAACTGCGGAGAGCAGGAGGTTAAGCTGCCCCGACTTGCCACCATTGATAAGCTGTTCACAGTAGATACACATGCTATCCAAGTAGCAGCATCCACTATTACTGCACCCCACCCAGTCAGTGACTGCTCACCAAGTCAGCCAGAGGAGTGGTGTAAGGAATTACACGTAGGCACTGACTCCACACCTTCACATCACAAGAAGCGGGTCCACAGGGTAGTGCAAGAATACGAGCGAGCAAGTCTTCAGCAAACATCCGCTAGATTTTGGGGGAATAAAAGGGGTCCAACACTACATCCCCACAGGTGCACACCCACCCATCAAAGAGAGCTATAAGCCAATACCACCTTCACATTACCAGTGTACCAAGGACATGTTGAGCAACATGAAGGCGGCTGGGGTTATCCGTGACAGTTGTAGCCTTTGGGCAGCTCCGTTGGTCCTGTTAAAGAAGAAGGACAGCACCACTCCCCCGTATTGAGGAATCGCTAGCTGCATTGAGAACTGCAAATTATTTTTCTACCCTTGATCTCACTAGTCACTATTGGCTAGTGTCCGTTGCTGAGGCAGACCGGGGGAAGACCGCCTTTGCCACCCCTATGGCACTGGAGGTCGGCAGACTGTTGTTCAAAAGCAGTGTCTGACGAACAAATTTGCTTCATCCTGAGGAACTGGCCAGTCGGTACGGCCCGGATGGTGGAGGGGGTATGAGCAGAAGAAGCATGCAGCAGTGCGTTGACTGATGTTTCCTTCCTATGGACGTCGGTCTGAACAATTCGCTCAGAACCGAATGAAATTTTAATATCCAGGAAGTCAACGCAACTGCTGCTATGCTTATGCGTCAATCTGATGTTAAAGGTGTTGTTATTAAGTTCCTCCATAAATGTCTCGAGCTGCTCCACAGTGCCCTGCCAAAAAATCAAAATATCATCAATATACCTTAGCCAGCACTGCACATGGGCGCCAGCCCCTGCACCTCCGTCACCAAAAACCAACCAATCCCAGTACCTCTGCCTTCTATCTAGGTGCCTTGAGTTATGTCCTGTAAACTGTCACAGCGACCCAGACACACATGTGTAGTAGGGGAATATCCCTGCTGAGATGCCAGTGCTAGAGCACTCGTTTGCTGTGGAGTTGAACGCTATGTGAGCAGTTCTTACCTTCAATGAGCAGAAGTCTCTTTTTTCAGATTTCAATATCTCTGTGGGTATCTGGCAGAAATATGGAATACTCTTTACTGCTAAGACCCTGTACACCACTCCCACTAAAGGGGGCTTTACACGCTGCGACATCGCTAATGCGGAGTCGTTGGGGTCACGGAATTTGTGACGCACATCCGGCCGCATTAGCGATGTTGCTGCGTGTGACACCGATGAGCGATTTTGCATCGTTGCAAAAACGTGCAAAATCGCTCATCGGTGACATGGGTCTCCATTCTCGATTATCGTTACTGCAGCAGTAACGATGTAGTTCGTCGCTCCTGCGGCAGCACACATCACTCCGTGTGACACCGCAGAAACGAGGAACCTCTCCTTACCTGCCTCCCAGCCGCTATGAGGAAGGAAGGAGGTGGGCGGGATGTTCCGGCCACTCATCTCCGCCCCTCCGCTGCTATTGGGCGGTCGCTCAGTGACGTCGCTGTGACGCCGCACGGACCGCCCCCTTAGAAAGGAGGCGGTTTGCCGGTCACAGCGACGTCGCCGGTCAGGTAAGTATGTGTGACGGGTCTGGTCGGTGTTGTGCGGCATGGGCAGCGATTTGCCCGTGTCGCGCAACAGATGGGGCGGGTACCCACACTAGCGATATCGGGACCGATATCGCAGTGTGTAAAGTAGCCTTTAGTCACATGACCAAGACTGTATCTGTGTCCCTACAACACACTTGAGACAAATGTGTGTGTGAGCCTGCATTGTGGGGTATATATAATATATTATAGAGCTGGGAAGGATCATTCTAAGCAGTGAGCTGTTCCAGTATTTGTAGGAAAATACCCAGTAGAAGCATCAAACACAGCACCAATACCTCCCATCAGTATCCCACCACAGTGCCATGTAACCCATGCCCTACACTCCCATCTACACCAATACTATACAGGCACAAACTAGTATATCTGACTAAAAGCCCCCAAAATATGAAGAACGGCCTATAGTTGAGTGTGGATATAAAATCTATGTGAGCAGAGCTAGAATAGAAATCACTGATCGCATTGAAGTCATTCTGACCATAAATCACCATGATATCAAGGTGAGGAGTTGTGTGTTACTGCTGGGAGGAAAGGGTTAACAGTGGAATATTAAGGTGCATTTCTGTGTGCAGTGTTACTAGTCAATGTAACAATTCAATATGAGCTGCTCTTGGTGCCGGGGGAGGGAGATGCTCTCCTGAGCAAGATAGATGGGGAATGAACATGATATCTATATAGTGTAAGGCAGGGGGTCTCAAACTCGGCTGGGTGTATGGGCCGCACAGAGGAAAAAAATAATTTGGGGGGCTGCATTCTTTGCAGGACAAAGTGACATTTTTATTGGTACCATATATATATATTTTTTTCACACACCTTTGGATGACTGATTTTCAACATTTTTCACTTGTTTATTATAACAAATGTGCACATTCTTTGGTTAAATCTAAAAAAAAAAAATTTGATGTTAAAAAAAAGTCATGCCTTATTTTGTTTTTTTTTACATTTTATCCCTTTCTTTTAACTAATAGTGTTACAATTATGACGCTAGCGTTTTGTGAAGGGAATGCTTTGCCTACTTCCGTGACTATGGCCTTCCGGAACTGCTGCATTTTGGCTGACCTCTCCGCCTCGGGAATAAGAGACATAAAGTTCTCCTTGTAGCGTGGGTCTAACAGTGTTACCAACCAGTAATGATTGTCGGCCAAGATGTTCTTAACGCGAGGGTCACGAGACAGGCAGCTTACCATAAAGTCATCCATGTGCGCCAGACTCTTAACAGCCATCACTTCAGTATCCAGACCAACACGATGACTGAACATGCTGTCCTCCTCCTTCTCCTCCTCCTCCTCCTCCTCCTCATCATCTACCCTGTCTTCTGGCCAGCCACGCTGAACTGAGCATATGATTGGTATGCATGTCATATCCTCAATTTGGCCGGAGAGTTGCTCCATGTCTTCATCCTCCTCCTCGTCATAGTCCTCCACTGCACGTTGTGATGAGACGAGGCTGGACTGTGTGTTATCACCCACACCCACTACTGTTTCTTGCTCCAACTCATCGTGTTCCGCCTGCAATGCATCATGTTTGGTTTTGAGCAGAGACCGTTTTAGAAGGCAGAGAAGCGGTATGGTGACGCTAATAATGGCGTCATCGCCGCTCACCATCTTGGTGGAGTCCTCAAAGTTTTGGAGGATGGTACATAGGTCGGACATCCATCTCCACTCCTCAGGTGTTATGTGTGGAGTTTGACCCATTTCCCGACGGCTTAGGTGATGCAGGTACTCAACAACTGCCCTCTTCTGCTCACATATCCTGATCAACATGTGCAGAGTTGAATTCCAACGCGTGGGGACATCACACACCAGTCTGTGAGCCGGAAGATGCAAACGACGCTGAAAGCCGGCAAGGCCGGCTGAAGCAGTAGGTGACTTTCGAAAATGTGCAGACAGGCAGCGAACTTTTACCAGCAGATCAGACAGCTCTGGGTATGACTTTAGAAACCGCTGAACCACGAGGTTGAGCACATGGGCCATGCATGGAACATGTGTCAGCTGGCCTCGCCTCAAAGCCGCCACCAGGTTCCGGCCATTGTCACACACAACCTTTCCTGGCTTTAGGTTCAGAGGTGTGAGCCAGTGATCTGCATGCTGTTTTAGAGCTGTCCACACCTCTTCTGCATTGTGGGGTTTGTCACCTATGCAGATTAGCTGCAGCACAGTCTGTTGCCGCTTCGCCGAGGCAGTGCTGCAGTGCTTCCAGCTTGGGACTGGTGTGGAGGGTAAAGTGGATGAGGATGCGCAGGAGGAGGAGGAGGCTGAAGAGCATGACATTCCGGAGCTGTAGAGTGTGGGTGAAACCCTGACTGAGGTAGGGCCTGCAAACCTTGGTGTGGGAAGGACTTGTTCCGTTCCTCGCTCAAACTGGGTCCCAGCTGGGCTGGGCTGGGTCCCTACCCGGCTGGGTAGGGCGTTGTGGGGGGTTTGTCTATCTCCGTTTGAGGTGAGTTTGTTTAAGTTAGCCTTTCTTTGGCGTTTTTTGGAGCCCTGCGGGTTGGGGAGTTGGTATCGCCCAGTAAGGCGTTCCCCGGGGGCTTGGATTGGGGTGACATTATGTCAGTGGAAAACGGAGTTGAATTTTGGATTAGGAAATCGAAAACTGATCAGAGAGGTGTGGGTAGACTAGTCCGTTTGGGGATGGTTGTGGCATCTGATATGTGCCCGTTCAAGTGTCTCGGGAATTTTCAACAGATCCGTCCGAAGGTGGATGGCCCCTTATTATGTCACGAGGATGGGTCCTTTTTATCGAGATACCAATTTGTGAGTGTTTTTAGGGCATGTTTGAAGTCGTTGGGGTTAGATCCGAAGTCTTTCGGATTGGGGCAGCGACGGAGGCCTCTATATGCGGCCTACCGGAGGAGACAGTTAAGCAGATTGGTAGGTGGAAGTCGCAGCGCTTTAAGTCGTATGTACGTCCCCAGGTGGTTGTTGGCAATTGAGGGGAAAAGGGGGGGTATTAGGGTAGCAATGGGGGGGGTGAGAGTGTGTGTTTTTTGTCAATTTGGTTTGGTGAGGCAATAAAATGGTGTCGTCTGTACATTTTGTATTGCAGAAGCACCCCCTCTTCCTTCCCTGGTCTGGATCCTTGGCCACTCTTATGTGTATTGGGGAGCCCGACGAGCGGACGCGAGATGGAACGGGAGACAGCTAGGTTTTGAGAAGGACCTGGCTCTCGTGCGATGGCTCGGTGTTCGGGGGTTAGGGTGGAACAGGGTGTTGCAGGAGGTGCATAGATA
Source organism: Anomaloglossus baeobatrachus (assembly GCF_048569485.1). Lineage (NCBI taxonomy): Eukaryota > Metazoa > Chordata > Amphibia > Anura > Aromobatidae > Anomaloglossus > Anomaloglossus baeobatrachus. Next base: position 357,302 of record NW_027441910.1, read on the forward strand.
CGCCCGGTTGGACAGACCTCCTGACATGTTAGTGTTGCATGCCGGGGGGAATGATTTGGGTGGGCGTCCTTTTCGAATCTTGATAAAGGACATCAAACATGATTTGTTACGGTTATGGGTGTCGTTTCCAGGTCTAACGATAGTCTGGTCGGAGATAGTAGCGAGAAAGAGTTGGCAGAAAGCGCGGTCAGTTGACAGGTTGAACAAGGCGCGGGCGAAGGTTAATAGGGCGATCTCGAAGTTTGTTAGTCGGAACGGGGGTATAGCAATACGGCATGTTGAGTTGGAAAGGACGGAAGAGGAATTTTGGTTGGCTGACGGGGTACACCTTAATGCGGTGGGAACTGACTTATGGGCTCTTGGCTTGCAGGGAGGTATTGAGAGGGCCCTTTGGTTGCGGGGGGTCTCAGGCACTTGAAGGGTTTCAAGGTGCCTTCGTTGTGGTGTTGTTTATTGGTGGGTCCTTGAAGTTGGTTTAAAATTGGTTCGGGGATTCATCCGGGTATGGATCCCCTCATTGGCAGAATTGATGGTCCCCTGGTGATTTTGGGGGGGAACCCCGACGGGGTATGTCGGGGCCCCTGGGGGTGTGGTTGGGGTTGACGGAGGATTAACCCTTACCATTTGGTGCTCCTGAGCCAGTGTGGGTAACGGCTGGGAGCAAGTTGAGGTTTTTTATTGCTCGGTTATGGGAATCACCAGGGTTTTGGTAGCTTCAAGGACCTTACCACATTGCAAATTTTATTGGTTATGTATTCTTGTTAATAAAATGGCTGCTATGGCCAAAATTATCCAAAGATAAATTTGTGTCTGTGTAATTACTTTTAAATAAGAAATGGGAATGGAGGTGTGGGGTATGAAAGGAAGACCGGAGTCAACAATTCCAGGGTCAAGCATGTTTATTTGCCTAAGCTTCGTTCCAGGGTAGAAAGGGTAAGAGTGCCTTTCAGAATTCGAAGTGGTCGGACTGTACGGGCCACCAAGAACTGCAGGAGAGCTTGAACATCTTCCCATGGATTTGCGACATCCTCCCTCATCAGTTACGTAGGTAAGCAGGTTCTCAGCATTGCAGCCCATTTGTTATCTTAAGTTAGTTAAGCGGGGTTAACTAACCTGTCAGTTCAGCCTCAGGTCTAAAGCAGAGGCCTGGACTCCACTCCTTACTCCTCACTCCACAACTCTCCTTAAAAACAACTGACTCCTTTTTCCTGCCCCGGGGTCTCCAGACCCCTAGGTGGGCGGTTCCTTCCGTCTGGTCCTGCCCACTGGTGTGCCTGTCTTTCCCTGGGGGAGGTGACTAGGGTTTTCTGGTTGGCTTTGTGTGACTTAGGTGAGGGAAGTTGTTATGCGGGGGCCTATGTGTGACTACCTGCAGTGTCAGGGCGTCACATATGTATGTGTGTATGTCTGCTAAAGGAATCCGCACCGTCATATTTACAAACACAAAATGTTGACTCTATGCACAGAAGAGAGTCATTCTATTTACATGATTTGTGTTTTTTTACCTTTTAAAACTATCATTAAATGTTAAGTTTTAGTTAGGGATTTATGCTTCTGTCTGTCTCTCTCCCAGTCTCTGTCATCTGTCTGTCTCTGTGTGTCTCTATCTCTATCCATGTCTGTCTGTCTCTCTATCTCTGTCTGTCTCTCTGTGTCTGTCTGTCTCTCTCTCTCTTTGTGGCTGTCTGTTTCTATGTCTGTCTGTCTCTTTTCCAGGCCTGTCTCTTTTCCAGGTCTGTCTCTTTTCCAGGTCTGTCTCTTTCCCTGTCTGTCTGTCTCTTCCCCTGTCTGTCTCTTCCCCTGTCTGTCTCTTCCCCTGTCTGTCTCTGTATTTCTTTGTCTGTCTCTGTCTTTCTCTTCCCCTGTCTGTCTCTTTCCCTGTCTCTCTCTGCCTGTCTCTCTTTGTCTCTCTCTGTCTGACTCATTCCCCGTTTGTCTCTTTCCCTGTCTATCTCTGTATTTCTTTGTCTGTCTCTATCTGTCTGTCTCTCTCTGTCTGTCTCTTCCCCTGTCTGTCTCTTTCCCTGTCGGTCTGCCTTTTCTCCTGCCTGTCTCTGTATGTTTGTCTCTGTCTGTTTCCCTATCTGCCTCTGTCTCTTTCTCTGTCTCTGTCTGTCTGCCTTTTTTCCCTGTCTATCTCTGTCTGTCTCTTTCCCTGTCTGCCTCTGTCTGTTTGTCTCTGTCTCTTTCCCTGTCTGTCTATGCCTATCTGTCTCTGTCTGTTTGTCTCTCAGTCTGTGTCTGTCTCTCTCTATCTGTCTCCCCACTGACATCATATTATCTCACACATAAGCTTCTTATACTATGAATGTCCTTTGTTCTTATAGCAACCAATCACAGCTGCTATTAATAACTTGCAGCTCCCACCTCCATTCAGTTTAATGGAGGCAGGTTTTTTGGAGAGTAACTGTAAAGCGCGGGGTTAAATATTCCTGTTAAAACATAGTCTACGACGTTCCCTGAGTCACATGAGGTGTCTGCAAAATTTTGTGTTTGTAAATATGACGGTGCGGATTCCTTTAGCAGACATACACACATACATATGTGACGCCCTGACACTGCAGGTAGTCACACATAGGCCCCCGCATAACAACTTCCCTCACCTAAGTCACACAAAGCCAACCAGAAAATCCTAGTCACCTCCCCCAGGGAAAGACAGGCACACCAGTGGGCAGGACCAGACGGAAGGAAACGCCCACCTAGGGGTCTGGAGACCCCGGGGCAGGAAAAAGGAGTCAGTTGTTTTTAAGGAGAGTTGTGGAGTGAGGAGTAAGGAGTGGAGTCCAGGCCTCTGCTTTAGACCTGAGGCTGAACTGACAGGTTAGTTAACCCCGCTTAACTAACTTAAGACAACAAATGGGCTGCAATGCTGAGAACCTGCTTACCTACGTAACTGATGAGGGAGGATGTCGCAAATCCATGGGAAGATGTTCAAGCTCTCCTGCAGTTCTTGGTGGTCCGTACAGTCCGACCACTTCGAATTCTGAAAGGCACTCTTACCCTTTCTACCCTGGAACGAAGCTTACGCAAATAAACATGCTTGACCCTGGAATTGTTGACTCCGGTCTTCCTTTCATACCCCACACCTCCATTCCCATTTCTTATTTAAAAGTAATTACACAGACACAAATTTATCTTTGGATAATTTTGGCCATAGCAGCCATTTTATTAACAAGAATACATAACCAATAAAATTTGCAATGTGGTAAGGTCCTTGAAGCTACCAAAACCCTGGTGATTCCCATAACCGAGCAATAAAAAACCTCAACTTGCTCCCAGCCGTTACCCACACTGGCTCAGGAGCACCAAATGGTAAGGGTTAATCCTCCGTCAACCCCAACCACACCCCCAGGGGCCCCGACATACCCCGTCGGGGTTCCCCCCCAAAATCACCAGGGGACCATCAATTCTGCCAATGAGGGGATCCATACCCGGATGAATCCCCGAACCAATTTTAAACCAACTTCAAGGACCCACCAATAAACAACACCACAACGAAGGCACCTTGAAACCCTTCAAGTGCCTGAGACCCCCCGCAACCAAAGGGCCCTCTCAATACCTCCCTGCAAGCCAAGAGCCCATAAGTCAGTTCCCACCGCATTAAGGTGTACCCCGTCAGCCAACCAAAATTCCTCTTCCGTCCTTTCCAACTCAACATGCCGTATTGCTATACCCCCGTTCCGACTAACAAACTTCGAGATCGCCCTATTAACCTTCGCCCGCGCCTTGTTCAACCTGTCAACTGACCGCGCTTTCTGCCAACTCTTTCTCGCTACTATCTCCGACCAGACTATCGTTAGACCTGGAAACGACACCCATAACCGTAACAAATCATGTTTGATGTCCTTTATCAAGATTCGAAAAGGACGCCCACCCAAATCATTCCCCCCGGCATGCAACACTAAGATGTCAGGAGGTCTGTCCAACCGGGCGTATCTATGCACCTCCTGCAACACCCTGTTCCACCCTAACCCCCGAACACCGAGCCATCGCACGAGAGCCAGGTCCTTCTCAAAACCTAGCTGTCTCCCGTTCCATCTCGCGTCCGCTCGTCGGGCTCCCCAATACACATAAGAGTGGCCAAGGATCCAGACCAGGGAAGGAAGGGGGGGTGCTTCTGCAATACAAAATGTACAGACGACACCATTTTATTGCCTCACCAAACCAAATTGACAAAAAACACACACTCTCCCCCCCCCATTGCTACCCTAATACCCCCCCCCCTTTTCCCCTCAATTGCCAACAACCACCTGGGGACGTACATACGACTTAAAGCGCTGCGACTTCCACCTACCAATCTGCTTAACTGTCTCCTCCGGTAGGCCGCATATAGAGGCCTCCGTCGCTGCCCCAATCCGAAAGACTTCGGATCTAACCCCAACGACTTCAAACATGCCCTAAAAACACTCACAAATTGGTATCTCGATAAAAAGGTCCCATCCTAGTGACATAATAAGGGGCCATCCACCTTCGGACGGATCTGTTGAAAATTCCCGAGACACTTGAACGGGCACATATCAGATGCCACAACCATCCCCAAACGGACTAGTCTACCCACACCTCTCTGATCAGTTTTCGATTTCCTAATCCAAAATTCAACTCCGTTTTCCACTGACAATGTCACCCCAATCCAAGCCCCCGGGGAACGCCTTACTGGGCGATACCAACTCCCCAACCCGCAGGGCTCCAAAAAACGCCAAAGAAAAGGCTAACTTAAACAAACTCACCTCAAACGGAGATAGACAAACCCCCCACAACGCCCTACCCAGCCCAGCCCAGCTGGGACCCAGTTTGAGCGAGGAACGGAACAAGTCCTTCCCACACCAAGGTTTGCAGGCCCTACCTCAGTCAGGGTTTCACCCACACTCTACAGCTCCGGAATGTCATGCTCTTCAGCCTCCTCCTCCTCCTGCGCATCCTCATCCACTTTACCCTCCACACCAGTCCCAAGCTGGAAGCACTGCAGCACTGCCTCGGCGAAGCGGCAACAGGCTGTGCTGCAGCTAATCTGCATAAGTGACAAATCCCACAATGCAGAAGAGGTGTGGACAGCTCTAAAACAGCATGCAGATCACTGGCTCACACCTCTGAACCTAAAGCCAGGAAAGGTTGTGTGTGACAATGGCCGGAACCTAGTGGCGGCTTTGAGGCGAGGCCAGCTGACACATGTTCCATGCATGGCCCATGTGCTCAACCTCGTGGTTCAGCGGTTTCTAAAGTCATACCCAGAGCTGTCTCATCTGCTGGTAAAAGTTCGCCGCCTGTCTGCACATTTTCGAAAGTCACCTACTGCTTCAGCCGGCCTTGCCGGCTTTCAGCGTCATTTGCATCTTCCGGCTCACAGACTGGTGTGTGATGTCCCCACGCATTGGAATTCAACTCTGCACATGTTGATCAGGATATGTGAGCAGAAGAGGGCAGTTGTTGAGTACCTGCATCACCTAAGCCGTCGGGAAATGGGTCAAACTCCACACATAACACCTGAGGAGTGGAGATGGATGTCCGACCTATGTACCATCCTCCAAAACTTTGAGGACTCCACCAAGATGGTGAGCGGCGATGACGCCATTATTAGCGTCACCATACCGCTTCTCTGCTTTCTAAAACGGTCTCTGCTCAAAACCAAACATGATGCATTGCAGGCGGAACACGATGAGTTGGAGCAAGAAACAGTAGTGGGTGTGGGTGATAACACATAGCCCAGCCTCGTCTCATCACAACGTGCAGTGGAGGACTATGACGAGGAGGAAGATGAAGACATGGAGCAACTCTCCGGCCAAATTGAGGATATGACATGCATACCAGTCATATGCTCAGTTCAGCGTGGCTGGCCAGAGGACAGGGTAGATGAGGATGAGGAGGAGAAGGAGGAGGACAGCATGTTCAGTCATCGTGTTGGTCTGGATACTGAAGTGATGGCTGTTAAGAGTCTGGCGCACATGGATGACTTTATGGTAAGCTGCCTGTCTCGTGACCCTCGCGTTAAGAACATCTTGGCCGACAATCATTACTGGTTGGTAACACTGTTAGACCCACGCTACAAGGAGAACTTTATGTCTCTTATTCCCGAGGCGGAGAGGTCAGCCAAAATGCAGCAGTTCCGGAAGGCCATAGTCACGGAAGTAGGCAAAGCATTCCCTTCACAAAACGCTAGCGTCATAATTGTAACACTATTAGTTAAAAGAAAGGGATAAAATGTAAAAAAAAACAAAATAAGGCATGACTTTTTTTTAACATCACATTTATTTTTTTTAGATTTAACCAAAGAATGTGCACATTTGTTATAATAAACAAGTGAAAAATGTTGAAAATCAGTCATCCAAAGGTGTGTGAAAAAAATATATACATATATGGTACCAATAAAAATGTCACTTTGTCTTGCAAAGAATGCAGCCCCCCAAATTATTTTTTTCCTCTGTGCGGCCCATACACCCAGCCGAGTTTGAGACCCCCTGCCTTACACTATATAGATATTATGTTCATTCCCCATCTATCTTGCTCAGGAGAGCATCTCCCTCCCCCGGCACCAAGAGCAGCTCATACTGAATTGTTACATTGACTAGTAACACTGCACACAGAAATGCACCTTAATATTCCACTGTTAACCCTTTCCTCCCAGCAGTAACACACAACTCCTCACCTTGATATCATGGTGATTTATGGTCAGAATGACTTCAATGCGATCAGTGATTTCTATTCTAGCTCTGCTCACATAGATTTTATATCCACACTCAACTATAGGCCGTTCTTCATATTTTGGGGGCTTTTAGTCAGATATACTAGTTTGTGCCTGTATAGTATTGGTGTAGATGGGAGTGTAGGGCATGGGTTACATGGCACTGTGGTGGGATACTGATGGGAGGTATTGGTGCTGTGTTTGATGCTTCTACTGGGTATTTTCCTACAAATACTGGAACAGCTCACTGCTTAGAATGATCCTTCCCAGCTCTATAATATATTATATATACCCCACAATGCAGGCTCACACACACATTTGTCTCAAGTGTGTTGTAGGGACACAGATACAGTCTTGGTCATGTGACTAAAGGCTACTTTACACACTGCGATATCGGTCCCGATATCGCTAGTGTGGGTACCCGCCCCCATCTGTTGCGCGACACGGGTAAATCGCTGCCCATGCCGCACAACACCGACCAGACCCGTCACACATACTTACCTGCCCGGCGACGTCGCTGTGACCGGCGAACCGCCTCCTTTCTAAGGGGGCGGTCCGTGCGGCGTCACAGCGACGTCACTGAGCGACCGCCCAATAGCAGCGGAGGGGCGGAGATGAGTGGCCGGAACATCCCGCCCACCTCCTTCCTTCCTCATAGCGGCTGGGAGGCAGGTAAGGAGAGGTTCCTCGTTTCTGCGGTGTCACACGGAGTGATGTGTGCTGCCGCAGGAGCGACGAACTACATCGTTACTGCTGCAGTAACGATAATCGAGAATGGAGACCCATGTCACCGATGAGCGATTTTGCACGTTTTTGCAACGATGCAAAATCGCTCATCGGTGTCACACGCAGCAACATCGCTAATGCGGCCGGATGTGCGTCACAAATTCCGTGACCCCAACGACTCCGCATTAGCGATGTCGCAGCGTGTAAAGCCCCCTTTAGTGGGAGTGGTGTACAGGGTCTTAGCAGTAAAGAGTATTCCATATTTCTGCCAGATACCCACAGAGATATTGAAATCTGAAAAAAGAGACTTCTGCTCATTGAAGGTAAGAACTGCTCACATAGCGTTCAACTCCACAGCAAACGAGTGCTCTAGCACTGGCATCTCAGCAGGGATATTCCCCTACTACACATGTGTGTCTGGGTCGCTGTGACAGTTTACAGGACATAACTCAGGGCACCTAGACAGAAGGCAGAGGGACTACTTTCTATTTCTGGTGTAGAGCTTAGTACAATATATATATATATACTATAACATGTGACACATGTACCTTGTATTACCATTATTCGCTGTATATGAACCCCTTTTCTCCGGGCATTATTTGTCTATAGCATTTTTCACGAACCTGAGGCAACTGAGAACCCTTCAGTGAAGGAATTCCACTAACCCTCACAATACCAACCAGGGGCCTCCCTGCAGTAACTCAGGTAGTTGTACCCATTCTCTTTCCGCATTCTATGTGTTCTTCTTTCTTCTTTTTTTTCTTTTTTCTTCTTTTTATTTCTATCATGTAGTTCAGGGGTTTATAGATATATGTCCTGCATTTCATATTTCCTTTAGTGGTGCTTCTTACCCATTCTCATATCATTTACCCTAGTATTTCATGATCCTGAGGCGACTGAGAACCCTTTAATAAAGGAATCCTTTTTCACCTGAATTGTCAAGTGATACTTACCAGTGACTATCACGTAATGTTACAGGTAGTTCCATTTTCTTCCTCTTCTTTCTCTCCTTTCTTCTTTGTCACACGGTCCATTGTGTTATAGCCCACGTGTCATGATAACACTTGTACCATCTTTTCATTTAGATTCCACCTACAATTATTTACCGATTCCAGTTCTGGAATAGGCTTTCATCATCTACTCACTAGAATTCTCAAGTGCATAAGGTACTGAGACATATACATGTTCACACCATTATAAAGAACAAAGTATAAACATTGAGGTTTTTCTCACACCCATGTTCCTGTGTTCTTTGATATGATATGTGTTCATTTCCTTCACTATATAGGATTGCAAGTTTTCCATTTGTACCTTAATGGCAATGACGCTATACAATTGAACACATATCATCCTGTTATCCATATAGGTGTGTATTTACCTGCTTGACTATTTTTGGTTGTTTGATCCAGAATGTTTCTCCAGATAGGTCATGTGGAAATTTTCTTTCCTCAGTACAAATGTTTTCACTATGGCTTTGGAAAAATTTTTTGTATGTGCCTCATGGTCATTTGACCCATTGTACTCTCAAGTAGCAATATATTGTACTGTTATGTTGTACTATGTACTAATTACGTGTTTATATGGTTTTGTAACCCTTTATGATCTTAGATAACTTTATCCTTGATAAAGACCTAAAAACAAGGTCGAAACGTTGGATGAATTATCCTTTTGCACAAATAAAGAATTTTCAGCATTCCAAGAGTTCTTTTCTTACGTTATTAATCACTATAGTGTACCAGAGCTATTTCTTTTGAATTGACTCTTATTTTTTCTGAGCACCTGCTATATACACAGTGAGCCAGACATATTCAATTTTCATTCAGAAGGCAGAGGGAAGCCTTAGCAGCTGAGCATATATCTTTGCTTGTGAGCATTAGAACAGGCCGGCGATTACAGGGTAACATGAAAAATGTCCAGCTTGCATTATGACTAGAACATGACAATATCCTTTTAAGTACTAACCTATGATGCGTTCCTAAGCAGTTGATGTTATATGTTCTACATTTCATTTTCTGCATACTTTACAAGTAGTAGAATTTGCTTTGATATAGGCAACTGGATTTTCACAATGAAAAGGCAAAGGATAACGCCCGAAAAAGACGCCATACATTATGTCAGTGCCATCACTGACAAACCTGGATTGACCATGAAATACGGTATGGAGAGCTGTTGTCATCGTATTAGATAGATAAGAATGATTATATGTATTGTAGAAATGTCTCCTATCATGTTCCCTAATTTTTTATTATGTCCACATCCTGGTCCCCATCTTGGACATCATAACAAACGTGCACTTTTTTGTTTAATTTACACATTGGACCATAGGAAAAATGACACTACAGCTACAGAGGTGACCGTCTGATAGCCCAGCTCGACTATCCATCTCTACTGAAGACCCTTTCAGCTTTTTGAGAGTTGGGTGGAGGACATCATCTCTGAAAATAGGGTCCCACAGCTGCACCCCATCAGTGTGAGCAGGACTCTTAGGACTCTTAGAAGAGTCAATGCTCTGAGACCATGGGGGGCGCTTAGCCCCCTCTCTTCGTCACTGAGGATGATTTCATTTTTCAGGGATTAGAGAGGGTGGTCCTTGTGGTGGACTGCAGGTATGGAGAGCTGTTGTCATCGTATTAAATAGATAAGAATGATTATATGTATTGTAGAAATGTCTCCTATCATGTTCCCTAATTTTTTATTATGTCCACATCCTGGTCCCCATCTTGGACATCATAACAAACGTGCACTTTTTTGTTTAATTTACACATTGGACCATAGGAAAAATGACACTACAGCTACAGAGGTGACCGTCTGATAGCCCAGCTCGACTATCCATCTCTACTGAAGACCCTTTCAGCTATTTGAGAGTTGGGTGGAGAACATCATCTCTGAAAATAGGGTCCCACAGCTGCACCCCATCAGTGTGAGCAGGACTCTTAGGACTCTTAGAAGAGTCAATGCTCTGAGACCATGGGGGGCGCTTAGCCCCCTCTCTTCGTCACTGAGGATGATTTCACTTTTCAGGGAATAGAGAGGGTGGTCCTTGTGGTGGACTGCAGGTATGGAGAGCTGTTGTCATCGTATTAGATAGATAAGAATGATTATATGTATTGTAGAAATGTCTCCTATCATGTTCCCTATTTTTTTATTATGTCCACATCTTGGTCCCCATCTTGGACATCATAACAAACGTGCACTTTTTTGTTTAATTTACACATTGGACCATAGGAAAAATGACACTACAGCTACAGAGGTGACCGTCTGATAGCCCAGCTCGACTATCCATCTCTACTGAAGACCCTTTCAGCTTTTTGAGAGTTGGGTGGAGGACATCATCTCTGAAAATAGGGTCCCACAGCTGCACCCCATCAGTGTGAGCAGGAATCTTAGGACTCTTAGAAGAGTCAATGCTCTGAGACCATGGGGGGCGCTTAGCCCCCTCTCTTCGTCACTGAGGATGATTTCATTTTTCAGGGATTAGAGAGAGTGGTCCTTGTGGTGGACTGCAGGTATGGAGAGCTGTTGTGATCGTATTAGATAGATAAGAATGATTATATGTATTGTAGAAATGTCTCCTATCATGTTCCCTAATTTTTTATTATGTCCACATCCTGGTCCCCATCTTGGACATCATAACAAACGTGCACTTTTTTGTTTAATTTACACATTGGACCATAGGAAAAATGACACTACAGCTACAGAGGTGACCGTCTGATAGCCCAGCTCGACTATCCATCTCTACTGAGGACCCTTTCAGCTTTTTGAGAGTTGGGTGGAGGACATCATCTCTGAAAATAGGGTCCCACAGCTGCACCCCATCAGTGTAAGCAGGAATCTTAGGACTCTTAGAAGAGTCAATGCTCTGAGACCATGGGGGGCGCTTAGCCCCCTCTCTTCGTCAGTGAGGATGATTTCATTTTTCAGGGATTAGAGAGAGTGGTCCTTGTGGTGGACTGCAGGTATGGAGAGCTGTTGTGATCGTATTAGATAGATAAGAATGATTATATGTATTGTAGAAATGTCTCCTATCATGTTCCCTAATTTTTTATTATGTCCACATCCTGGTCCCCATCTTGGACATCATAACAAACGTGCACTTTTTTGTTTAATTTACACATTGGACCATAGGAAAAATGACACTACAGCTACAGAGGTGACCGTCTGATAGCCCAGCTCGACTATCCATCTCTACTGAAGACCCTTTCAGCTTTTTGAGAGTTGGGTGGAGGACATCATCTCTGAAAATAGGGTCCCACAGCTGCACCCCATCAGTGTAAGCAGGACTCTTAGGACTCTTAGAAGAGTCAATGCTCTAAAACCATGGGGGGCGCTTAGCCCCCTCTCTTCGTCCCTGAGGATGATTTCATTTTTCAGGGATTAGAGAGGGTGGTCCTTGTGGTGGACTGCAGGTATGGAGAGCTGTTGTCATCGTATTAGATAGATAAGAATGATTATATGTATTGTAGAAATGTCTCCTATCATGTTCCCTAATTTTTTATTATGTCCACATCCTGGTCCCCATCTTGGACATCATAACAAACGTGCACATTTTTGTTTAATTTACACATTGGACCATAGGAAAAATGACACTACAGCTACAGAGGTGACCGTCTGATAGCCCAGCTCGACTATCCATCTCTACTGAAGACCCTTTCAGCTTTTTGAGAGTTGGGTGGAGGACATCATCTCTGAAAATAGGGTCCCACAGCTTCACCCCATCAGTGTGAGCAGGACTCTAAGGACTCTTAGAAGAGTCAATGCTCTGGTACCATGGGGGGCGCTTGGCCCCCTCTCTTCGTCACTGAGGATGATTTCATTTTTCAGGGATTAGAGAGGGTGGTCCTTGTGGTGGACTGCAGGTATGGAGAGCTGTTGTCATCGTATTAGATAGATAAGAATGATTATATGTATTGTAGAAATGTCTCCTATCATGTTCCCTAATTTTTTATTATGTCCACATCCTGGTCCCCATCTTGGACATCATAACAAACGTGCACTTTTTTGTTTAATTTACACATTGGACCATAGGAAAAATGACACTACAGCTACAGAGGTGACCGTCTGATAGCCCAGCTCGACTATCCATCTCTACTGAAGACCCTTTCAGCTTTTTGAGAGTTGGGTGGAGGACATCATCTCTGAAAATAGGGTCCCACAGCTTCACCCCATCAGTGTGAGCAGGACTCTTAGGACTCTTAGAAGAGTCAATGCTCTGGTACCATGGGGGGCGCTTGGCCCCCTCTCTTCGTCACTGAGGATGATTTCATTTTTCAGGGATTAGAGAGGGTGGTCCTTGTGGTGGACTGCAGGTATGGAGAGCTGTTGTCATCGTATTAGATAGATAAGAATCATTATATGTATTGTAGAAATGTCTCCTATCATGTTCCCTAATTTTTTATTATGTCCACATCCTGGTCCCCATCTTGGACATCATAACAAACGTGCACTTTTTTGTTTAATTTACACATTGGACCATAGGAAAAATGACACTACAGCTACAGAGGTGACCGTCTGATAGCCCAGCTCGACTATCCATCTCTACTGAAGACCCTTTCAGCTTTTTGAGAGTTGGGTGGAGGACATCATCTCTGAAAATAGGGTCCCACAGCTGCACCCCATCAGTGTGAGCAGGACTCTTAGGACTCTTAGAAGAGTTAATGCTCTGAGACCATGGGGGCGCTTAGCCCCCTCTCTTCGTCACTGAGGATGATTTCATTTTTCAGGGATTAGAGAGGGTGGTCCTTGTGGTGGACTGCAGGTATGGAGAGCTGTTGTCATCGTATTAGATAGATAAGAATGATTATATGTATTGTAGAAATGTCTCCTATCATGTTCCCTAATTTTTTATTATGTCCACATCCTGGTCCCCATCTTGGACATCATAACAAACGTGCACTTTTTTGTTTAATTTACACATTGGACCATAGGAAAAATGACACTACAGCTACAGAGGTGACCGTCTGATAGCCCAGCTCGACTATCCATCTCTACTGAAGACCCTTTCAGCTTTTTGAGAGTTGGGTGGAGAACATCATCTCTGAAAATAGGGTCCCACAGCTGCACCCCATCACTGTGAGCAGGACTCTTAGGACTCTTAGAAGAGTCAATGCTCTGAGACCATGGGGGGCGCTTAGCCCCCTCTCTTCGTCACTGAGGATGATTTCACTTTTCAGGGAATAGAGAGGGTGGTCCTTGTGGTGGACTGCAGGTATGGAGAGCTGTTGTCATCGTATTAGATAGATAAGAATGATTATATGTATTGTAGAAATGTCTCCTATCATGTTCCCTATTTTTTTATTATGTCCACATCCTGGTCCCCATCTTGGACATCATAACAAACGTGCACTTTTTTGTTTAATTTACACATTGGACCATAGGAAAAATGACACTACAGCTACAGAGGTGACCGTCTGATAGCCCAGCTCGACTATCCATCTCTACTGAAGACCCTTTCAGCTTTTTGAGAGTTGGGTGGAGGACATCATCTCTGAAAATAGGGTCCCACAGCTGCACCCCATCAGTGTGAGCAGGAATCTTAGGACTCTTAGAAGAGTCAATGCTCTGAGACCATGGGGGGTGCTTAGCCCCCTCTCTTCGTCACTGAGGATGATTTCATTTTTCAGGGATTAGAGAGAGTGGTCCTTGTGGTGGACTGCAGGTATGGAGAGCTGTTGTGATCGTATTAGATAGATAAGAATGATTATATGTATTGTAGAAATGTCTCCTATCATGTTCCCTAATTTTTTATTATGTCCACATCCTGGTCCCCATCTTGAACATCATAACAAACGTGCACTTTTTTGTTTAATTTACACATTGGACCATAGGAAAAATGACACTACAGCTACAGAGGTGACCGTCTGATAGCCCAGCTCGACTATCCATCTCTACTGAAGACCCTTTCAGCTTTTTGAGAGTTGGGTGGAGGACATCATCTCTGAAAATAGGGTCCCACAGCTTCACCCCATCAGTGTGAGCAGGACTCTTAGGACTCTTAGAAGAGTCAATGCTCTGGTACCATGGGGGGCGCTTGGCCCCCTCTCTTCGTCACTGAGGATGATTTCATTTTTCAGGGATTAGAGAGGGTGGTCCTTGTGGTGGACTGCAGGTATGGAGAGCTGTTGTCATCGTATTAGATAGATAAGAATGATTATATGTATTGTAGAAATGTCTCCTATCATGTTCCCTAATTTTTTATTATGTCCACATCCTGGTCCCCATCTTGGACATCATAACAAACGTGCACTTTTTTGTTTAATTTACACATTGGACCATAGGAAAAATGACACTACAGCTACAGAGGTGACCGTCTGATAGCCCAGCTCGACTATCCATCTCTACTGAAGACCCTTTCAGCTTTTTGAGAGTTGGGTGGAGGACATCATCTCTTAAAATAGGGTCCCACAGCTGCACCCCATCAGTGTAAGCAGGACTCTTAGGACTCTTAGAAGAGTCAATGCTCTAAAACCATGGGGGGCGCTTAGCCCCCTCTCTTCGTCACTGAGGATGATTTCATTTTTCAGGGATTAGAGAGGGTGGTCCTTGTGGTGGACTGCAGGTATGGAGAGCTGTTGTCATCGTATTAGATAGATAAGAATGATTATATGTATTGTAGAAATGTCTCCTATCATGTTCCCTAATTTTTTATTATGTCCGCATCCTGGTCCCCATCTTGGACATCATAACAAACGTGCACTTTTTTGTTTAATTTACACATTGGACCATAGGAAAAATGACACTACAGCTACAGAGGTGACCGTCTGATAGCCCAGCTCGACTATCCATCTCTACTGAAGACCCTTTCAGCTTTTTGAGAGTTGGGTGGAGGACATCATCTCTGAAAATAGGGTCCCACAGCTGCACCCCATCAGTGTGAGCAGGACTCTTAGGACTCTTAGAAGAGTCAATGCTCTGAGACCATGGGGGGCGCTTAGCCCCCTCTCTTCGTCACTGAGGATGATTTCATTTTTCAGGGATTAGAGAGGGTGGTCCTTGTGGTGGACTGCAGGTATGGAGAGCTGTTGTCATCGTATTAAATAGATAAGAATGATTATATGTATTGTAGAAATGTCTCCTATCATGTTCCCTAATTTTTTATTATGTCCACATCCTGGTCCCCATCTTTGACATCATAACAAACGTGCACTTTTTTGTTTAATTTACACATTGGACCATAGGAAAAATGACACTACAGCTACAGAGGTGACCGTCTGATAGCCCAGCTCGACTATCCATCTCTACTGAAGACCCTTTCAGCTTTTTGAGAGTTGGGTGGAGAACATCATCTCTGAAAATAGGGTCCCACAGCTGCACCCCATCAGTGTGAGCAGGACTCTTAGGACTCTTAGAAGAGTCAATGCTCTGAGACCATGGGGGGCGCTTAGCCCCCTCTCCTCGTCACTGAGGATGATTTCACTTTTCAGGGAATAGAGAGGGTGGTCCTTGTGGTGGACTGCAGGTATGGAGAGCTGTTGTCATCGTATTAGATAGATAAGAATGATTATATGTATTCTAGAAATGTCTCCTATCATGTTCCCTATTTTTTTATTATGTCCACATCCTGGTTCCCATCTTGGAAATCATAACAAACGTGCACTTTTTTGTTTAATTTACAAATTGGACAATAGGAAAAATGACACTACAGCTACAGAGGTGACCGTCTGATAGCCCAGCTCGACTATCCATCTCTACTGAAGACCCTTTCAGCTTTTTGAGAGTTGGGTGGAGGACATCATCTCTGAAAATAGGGTCCCACAGCTGCACCCCATCAGTGTGAGCAGGAATCTTAGGACTCTTAGAAGAGTCAATGCTCTGAGACCATGGGGGGCGCTTAGCCCCCTCTCTTCGTCACTGAGGATGATTTCATTTTTCAGGGATTAGAGAGAGTGGTCCTTGTGGTGGACTGCAGGTATGGAGAGCTGTTGTGATCGTATTAGATAGATAAGAATGATTATATGTATTGTAGAAATGTCTCCTATCATGTTCCCTAATTTTTTATTATGTCCACATCCTGGTCCCCATCTTGAACATCATAACAAACGTGCACTTTTTTGTTTAATTTACACATTGGACCATAGGAAAAATGACACTACAGCTACAGAGGTGACCGTCTGATAGCCCAGCTCGACTATCCATCTCTACTGAAGACCCTTTCAGCTTTTTGAGAGTTGGGTGGAGGACATCATCTCTGAAAATAGGGTCCCACAGCTTCACCCCATCAGTGTGAGCAGGACTCTTAGGACTCTTAGAAGAGTCAATGCTCTGGTACCATGGGGGGCGCTTGGCCCCCTCTCTTCGTCACTGAGGATGATTTCATTTTTCAGGGATTAGAGAGGGTGGTCCTTGTGGTGGACTGCAGGTATGGAGAGCTGTTGTCATCGTATTAGATAGATAAGAATGATTATATGTATTGTAGAAATGTCTCCTATCATGTTCCCTAATTTTTTATTATGTCCACATCCTGGTCCCCATCTTGGACATCATAACAAACGTGCACTTTTTTGTTTAATTTACACATTGGACCATAGGAAAAATGACACTACAGCTACAGAGGTGACCGTCTGATAGCCCAGCTCGACTATCCATCTCTACTGAAGACCCTTTCAGCATTTTGAGAGTTGGGTGGAGGACATCATCTCTGAAAATAGGGTCCCACAGCTGCACCCCATCAGTGTGAGCAGGACTCTTAAGACTCTTAGAAGAGTCAATGCTCTGAGACCATTGGGGGCACTGAGCCCCCTCTCTTCGTCACTGAGGATGATTTCATTTTTCAGGGTTTAGAGAGGGTGGTCCTTGTGGTGGACTGCAGGTATGGAGAGCTGTTATCATCGTATTAGATAGATAAGAATGATTATATGTATTGTAGAAATGTCTCCTATCATGTTCCCTAATTTTTTATTATGTCCACATCCTGGTCCCCATCTTGGACATCATAACAAACGTGCACTTTTTTGTTTAATTTACACATTGGACCATAGGAAAAATGACACTACAGCTACAGAGGTGACCGTCTGATAGCCCAGCTCGACTATCCATCTCTACTGAAGACCCTTTCAGCTTTTTGAGAGTTGGGTGGAGGACATCATCTCTGAAAATAGGGTCCCACAGCTTCACCCCATCAGTGTGAGCAGGACTCTTAGGACTCTTAGAAGAGTCAATGCTCTGGTACCATGGGGGGCGCTTGGCCCCCTCTCTTCGTCACTGAGGATGATTTCATTTTTCAGGGATTAGAGAGGGTGGTCCTTGTGGTGGACTGCAGGTATGTAGAGCTGTTGTCATCGTATTAGATAGATAAGAATGATTATATGTATTGTAGAAAT
The DNA here is from genome assembly GCF_048569485.1 of Anomaloglossus baeobatrachus. NCBI lineage: Eukaryota > Metazoa > Chordata > Amphibia > Anura > Aromobatidae > Anomaloglossus > Anomaloglossus baeobatrachus. Next base: position 375,020 of record NW_027441910.1, read on the forward strand.
GTCTCCTATCATGTTCCCTAATTTTTTATTATGTCCACATCCTGGTCCCCATCTTGGACATCATAACAAACGTGCACTTTTTTGTTTAATTTACACATTGGACCATAGGAAAAATGACACTACAGCTACAGAGGTGACCGTCTGATAGCCCAGCTCGACTATCCATCTCTACTGAAGACCCTTTCAGCTTTTTGAGAGTTGGGTGGAGGACATCATCTCTGAAAATAGGGTCCCACAGCTGCACCCCATCAGTGTGAGCAGGACTCTTAGGACTCTTAGAAGAGTTAATGCTCTGAGACCATGGGGGCGCTTAGCCCCCTCTCTTCGTCACTGAGGATGATTTCATTTTTCAGGGATTAGAGAGGGTGGTCCTTGTGGTGGACTGCAGGTATGGAGAGCTGTTGTCATCGTATTAGATAGATAAGAATGATTATATGTATTGTAGAAATGTCTCCTATCATGTTCCCTAATTTTTTATTATGTCCACATCCTGGTCCCCATCTTGGACATCATAACATACGTGCACTTTTTTGTTTAATTTACACATTGGACCATAGGAAAAATGACACTACAGCTACAGAGGTGACCGTCTGATAGCCCAGCTCGACTATCCATCTCTACTGAAGACCCTTTCAGCTTTTTGAGAGTTGGGTGGAGGACATCATCTCTGAAAATAGGGTCCCACAGCTGCACCCCATCAGTGTGAGCAGGTCTCTTAGGACTCTTAGAAGAGTCAATGCTCTGAGACCATTGGGGGCACTTAGCCCCCTCTCTTCGTCACTGAGGATGATTTCATTTTTCAGGGATTAGGGAGGGTGGTCCTTGTGGTGGACTGCAGGTATGGAGAGCTGTTATCATCGTATTAGATAGATAAGAATGATTATATGTATTGTAGAAATGTCTCCTATCATGTTCCCTAATTTTTTATTATGTCCACATCCTGGTCCCCATCTTGGACATCATAACAAACGTGCACTTTTTTGTTTAATTTACACATTGGACCATAGGAAAAATGACACTACAGCTACAGAGGTGACCGTCTGATAGCCCAGCTCGACAATCCATCTCTACTGAAGACCCTTTCAGCTTTTTGAGAGTTGGGTGGAGGACATCATCTCTGAAAATAGGGTCCCACAGCTGCACCCCATCAGTGTGAGCAGGACTCTTAGGACTCTTAGAAGAGTCAATGCTCTGAGACCATGGGGGGCGCTTAGCCCCCTCTCTTCGTCACTGAGGATGATTTCATTTTTCAGGGATTAGAGAGGGTGGTCCTTGTGGTGGACTGCAGGTATGGAGAGCTGTTGTCATCGTATTAAATAGATAAGAATGATTATATGTATTGTAGAAATGTCTCCTATCATGTTCCCTAATTTTTTATTATGTCCACATCCTGGTCCCCATCTTGGACATCATAACAAACGTGCACTTTTTTGTTTAATTTACACATTGGACCATAGGAAAAATGACACTACAGCTACAGAGGTGACCGTCTGATAGCCCAGCTCGACTATCCATCTCTACTGAAGACCCTTTGAGCTTTTTGAGAGTTGGGTGGAGAACATCATCTCTGAAAATAGGGTCCCACAGCTGCACCCCATCAGTGTGAGCAGGACTCTTAGGACTCTTAGAAGAGTCAATGTTTTGAGACCATGGGGGGCGCTTAGCCCCCTCTCTTCGTCACTGAGGATGATTTCACTTTTCAGGGAATAGAGAGGGTGGTCCTTGTGGTGGACTGCAGGTATGGAGAGCTGTTGTCATCGTATTAGATAGATAAGAATGATTATATGTATTGTAGAAATGTCTCCTATCATGTTCCCTATTTTTTTATTATGTCCACATCCTGGTCCCCATCTTGGAAATCATAACAAACGTGCACTTTTTTGTTTAATTTACACATTGGACCATAGGAAAAATGACACTACAGCTACAGAGGTGACCGTCTGGTAGCCCAGCTCGACTATCCATCTCTACTGAAGACCCTTTCAGCTTTTTGAGAGTTGGGTGGAGGACATCATCTCTGAAAATAGGGTCCCACAGCTGCACCCCATCAGTGTGAGCAGGACTCTTAGGACTCTTAGAAGAGTTAATGCTCTGAGACCATGGGGGCGCTTAGACCCCTCTCTTCGTCACTGAGGATGATTTCATTTTTCAGGGATTAGAGAGGGTGGTCCTTGTGGTGGACTGCAGGTATGGAGAGCTGTTGTCATCGTATTAGATAGATAAGAATGATTATATGTATTGTAGAAATGTCTCCTATCATGTTCCCTAATTTTTTATTATGTCCACATCCTGGTCCCCATCTTGGACATCATAACAAACGTGCACTTTTTTGTTTAATTTACACATTGGACCATAGGAAAAATGACACTACAGCTACAGAGGTGACCGTCTGATAGCCCAGCTCGACTATCCATCTCTACTGAAGACCCTTTCAGCTTTTTGAGAGTTGGGTGGAGGACATCATCTCTGAAAATAGGGTCCCACAGCTGCACCCCATCAGTGTGAGCAGGACTCTTAGGACTTTTAGAAGAGTCAATGCTCTGAGACCATTGGGGGCACTTAGCCCCCTCTCTTCGTCACTGAGGATGATTTCATTTTTCAGGGATTAGGGAGGGTGGTCCTTGTGGTGGACTGCAGGTATGGAGAGCTGTTATCATCGTATTAGATAGATAAGAATGATTATATGTATTGTAGAAATGTCTCCTATCATGTTCCCTAATTTTTTATTATGTCCACATCCTGGTCCCCATCTTGGACATCATAACAAACGTGCACTTTTTTGTTTAATTTACACATTGGACCATAGGAAAAATGACACTACAGCTACAGAGGTGACCGTCTGATAGCCCAGCTCGACAATCCATCTCTACTGAAGACCCTTTCAGCTTTTTGAGAGTTGGGTGGAGGACATCATCTCTGAAAATAGGGTCCCACAGCTGCACCCCATCAGTGTGAGCAGGACTCTTAGGACTCTTAGAAGAGTCAATGCTCTGAGACCATGGGGGGCGCTTAGCCCCCTCTCTTCGTCACTGAGGATGATTTCATTTTTCAGGGATTAGAGAGGGTGGTCCTTGTGGTGAACTGCAGGTATGGAGAGCTGTTGTCATCGTATTAAATAGATAAGAATGATTATATGTATTGTAGAAATGTCTCCTATCATGTTCCCTAATTTTTTATTATGTCCACATCCTGGTCCCCATCTTGGACATCATAACAAACGTGCACTTTTTTGTTTAATTTACACATTGGACCATAGGAAAAATGACACTACAGCTACAGAGGTGACCGTCTGATAGCCCAGCTCGACTATCCATCTCTACTGAAGACCCTTTCAGCTTTTTGAGAGTTGGGTGGAGAACATCATCTCTGAAAATAGGGTCCCACAGCTGCACCCCATCAGTGTGAGCAGGACTCTTAGGACTCTTAGAAGAGTCAATGTTTTGAGACCATGGGGGGCGCTTAGCCCCCTCTCTTCGTCACTGAGGATGATTTCACTTTTCAGGGAATAGAGAGGGTGGTCCTTGTGGTGGACTGCAGGTATGGAGAGCTGTTGTGATCGTATTAGATAGATAAGAATGATTATATGTATTGTAGAAATGTCTCCTATCATGTTCCCTAATTTTTTATTATGTCCACATCCTGGTCCCCATCTTGGACATCATAACAAACGTGCACTTTTTTGTTTAATTTACACATTGGACCATAGGAAAAATGACACTACAGCTACAGAGGTGACCGTCTGATAGCCCAGCTCGACTATCCATCTCTACTGAAGACCCTTTCAGCTTTTTGAGAGTTGGGTGGAGGACATCATCTCTGAAAATAGGGTCCCACAGCTGCACCCCATCAGTGTGAGCAGGACTCTTAGGACTCTTAGAAGAGTCAATGCTCTGAGACCATTGGGGGCACTTAGCCCCCTCTCTTCGTCACTGAGGATGATTTCATTTTTCAGGGATTAGAGAGGGTGGTCCTTGTGGTGGACTGCAGGTATGGAGAGCTGTTATCATCGTATTAGATAGATAAGAATGATTATATGTAATGTAGAAATGTCTCCTATCATGTTCCCTAATTTTTTATTATGTCCACATCCTGGTCCCCATCTTGGACATCATAACAAACGTGCACTTTTTTGTTTAATTTACACATTGGACCATAGGAAAAATGACACTACAGCTACAGAGGTGACCGTCTGATAGCCCAGCTCGACAATCCATCTCTACTGAAGACCCTTTCAGCTTTTTGAGAGTTGGGTGGAGGACATCATCTCTGAAAATAGGGTCCCACAGCTGCACCCCATCAGTGTGAGCAGGACTCTTAGGACTCTTAGAAGAGTCAATGCTCTCAGACCATGGGGGGCGCTTAGCCCCCTCTCTTCGTCACTGAGGATGATTTCATTTTTCAGGGATTAGAGAGGGTGGTCCTTGTGGTGGACTGCAGGTATGGAGAGCTGTTGTCATCGTATTAAATAGATAAGAATGATTATATGTATTGTAGAAATGTCTCCTATCATGTTCCCTAATTTTTTATTATGTCCACATCCTGGTCCCCATCTTGGACATCATAACAAACGTGCACTTTTTTGTTTAATTTACACATTGGACCATAGGAAAAATGACACTACAGCTACAGAGGTGACCGTCTGATAGCCCAGCTCGACTATCCATCTCTACTGAAGACCCTTTCAGCTTTTTGAGAGTTGGGTGGAGAACATCATCTCTGAAAATAGGGTCCCACAGCTGCACCCCATCAGTGTGAGCAGGACTCTTAGGACTCTTAGAAGAGTCAATGTTTTGAGACCATGGGGGGCGCTTAGCCCCCTCTCTTCGTCACTGAGGATGATTTCACTTTTCAGGGAATAGAGAGGGTGGTCCTTGTGGTGGACTGCAGGTATGGAGAGCTGTTGTCATCGTATTAGATAGATAAGAATGATTATATGTATTGTAGAAATGTCTCCTATCATGTTCCCTATTTTTTTATTATGTCCACATCCTGGTCCCCATCTTGGAAATCATAACAAACGTGCACTTTTTTGTTTAATTTACACATTGGACCATAGGAAAAATGACACTACAGCTACAGAGGTGACCGTCTGGTAGCCCAGCTCGACTATCCATCTCTACTTAAGACCCTTTCAGCTTTTTGAGAGTTGGGTGGAGGACATCATCTCTGAAAATAGGGTCCCACAGCTGCACCCCATCAGTGTGAGCAGGACTCTTAGGACTCTTAGAAGAGTCAATGTTTTGAGACCATGGGGGGCGCTTAGCTCCCTCTCTTCGTCACTGAGGATGATTTCATTTTTCAGGGATTAGAGAGAGTGGTCCTTGTGGTGGACTGCAGGTATGGAGAGCTGTTGTGATCGTATTAGATAGATAAGAATGATTATATGTATTGTAGAAATGTCTCCTATCATGTTCCCTAATTTTTTATTATGTCCACATCCTGGTCCCCATCTTGGACATCATAACAAACGTGCACTTTTTTGTTTAATTTACACATTGGACCATAGGAAAAATGACACTACAGCTACAGAGGTGACCGTCTGATAGCCCAGCTCGACTATCCATCTCTACTGAAGACCCTTTCAGCTTTTTGAGAGTTGGGTGGAGGACATCATCTCTGAAAATAGGGTCCCACAGCTGCACCCCATCAGTGTGAGCAGGACTCTTAGGACTCTTAGAAGAGTTAATGCTCTGAGACCATGGGGGCGCTTAGCCCCCGCTCTTCGTCACTGAGGATGATTTCATTTTTCAGGGATTAGAGAGGGTGGTCCTTGTGGTGGACTGCAGGTATGGAGAGCTGTTGTCATCGTATTAGATAGATAAGAATGATTATATGTATTGTAGAAATGTCTCCTATCATGTTCCCTAATTTCTTATTATGTCCACATCCTGGTCCCCATCTTGGACATCATAACAAACGTGCACTTTTTTGTTTAATTTACACATTGGACCATAGGAAAAATGACACTACAGCTACAGAGGTGACCGTCTGATAGCCCAGCTCGACTATCCATCTCTACTGAAGACCCTTTCAGCTTTTTGAGAGTTGGGTGGAGGACATCATCTCTTAAAATAGGGTCCCACAGCTGCACCCCATCAGTGTAAGCAGGACTCTTAGGACTCTTAGAAGAGTCAATGCTCTAAAACCATGGGGGGCGCTTAGCCCCCTCTCTTCGTCCCTGAGGATGATTTCATTTTTCAGGGATTAGAGAGGGTGGTCCTTGTGGTGGACTGCAGGTATGGAGAGCTGTTGTCATCGTATTAGATAGATAAGAATGATTATATGTATTGTAGAAATGTCTCCTATCATGTTCCCTAATTTTTTATTATGTCCACATCCTGGTCCCCATCTTGGACATCATAACAAACGTGCACTTTTTTGTTTAATTTACACATTGGACCATAGGAAAAATGACACTACAGCTACAGAGGTGACCGTCTGATAGCCCAGCTCGACTATTCATCTCTACTGAAGACCCTTTCAGCTTTTTGAGAGTTGGGTGGAGGACATCATCTCTGAAAATAGGGTCCCACAGCTGCACCCCATCAGTGTGAGCAGGACTCTTAGGACTCTTAGAAGAGTCAATGTTTTGAGACCATGGGGGGCGCTTAGCTCCCTCTCTTCGTCACTGAGGATGATTTCATTTTTCAGGGATTAGAGAGAGTGGTCCTTGTGGTGGACTGCAGGTATGGAGAGCTGTTGTGATCGTATTAGATAGATAAGAATGATTATATGTATTGTAGAAATGTCTCCTATCATGTTCCCTAATTTTTTATTATGTCCACATCCTGGTCCCCATCTTGGACATCATAACAAACGTGCACTTTTTTGTTTAATTTACACATTGGACCATAGGAAAAATGACACTACAGCTACAGAGGTGACCGTCTGATAGCCCAGCTCGACTATCCATCTCTACTGAAGACCCTTTCAGCTTTTTGAGAGTTGGGTGGAGGACATCATCTCTGAAAATAGGGTCCCACAGCTGCACCCCATCAGTGTGAGCAGGACTCTTAGGACTCTTAGAAGAGTTAATGCTCTGAGACCATGGGGGCGCTTAGCCCCCTCTCTTCGTCACTGAGGATGATTTCATTTTTCAGGGATTAGAGAAGGTGGTCCTTGTGGTGGACTGCAGGTATGGAGAGCTGTTGTCATCGTATTAGATAGATAAGAATGATTATATGTATTGTAGAAATGTCTCCTATCATGTTCCCTAATTTTTTATTATGTCCACATCCTGGTCCCCATCTTGGACATCATAACAAACGTGCACTTTTTTGTTTAATTTACACATTGGACCATAGGAAAAATGACACTACAGCTACAGAGGTGACCGTCTGATAGCCCAGCTCGACTATCCATCTCTACTGAAGACCCTTTCAGCTTTTTGAGAGTTGGGTGGAGGACATCATCTCTTAAAATAGGGTCCCACAGCTGCACCCCATCAGTGTAAGCAGGACTCTTAGGACTCTTAGAAGAGTCAATGCTCTAAAACCATGGGGGGCGCTTAGCCCCCTCTCTTCGTCCCTGAGGATGATTTCATTTTTCAGGGATTAGAGAGGGTGGTCCTTGTGGTGGACTGCAGGTATGGAGAGCTGTTGTCATCGTATTAGATAGATAAGAATGATTATATGTATTGTAGAAATGTCTCCTATCATGTTCCCTAATTTTTTATTATGTCCACATCCTGGTCCCCATCTTGGACATCATAACAAACGTGCACTTTTTTGTTTAATTTACACATTGGACCATAGGAAAAATGACACTACAGCTACAGAGGTGACCGTCTGATAGCCCAGCTCGACTATCCATCTCTACTGAAGACCCTTTCAGCTTTTTGAGAGTTGGGTGGAGGACATCATCTCTGAAAATAGGGTCCCACAGCTGCACCCCATCAGTGTGAGCAGGACTCTTAGGACTCTTAGAAGAGTTAATGCTCTGAGACCATGGGGGCGCTTAGCCCCCTCTCTTCGTCACTGAGGATGATTTCATTTTTCAGGGATTAGAGAGGGTGGTCCTTGTGGTGGACTGCAGGTATGGAGAGCTGTTGTCATCGTATTAGATAGATAAGAATGATTATATGTATTGTAGAAATGTCTCCTATCATGTTCCCTAATTTTTTATTATGTCCACATCCTGGTCCCCATCTTGGACATCATAACAAACGTGCACTTTTTTGTTTAATTTACACATTGGACCATAGGAAAAATGACACTACAGCTACAGAGGTGACCGTCTGATAGCCCAGCTCGACTATCCATCTCTACTGAAGACCCTTTCAGCTTTTTGAGAGTTGGGTGGAGGACATCATCTCTGAAAATAGGGTCCCACAGCTGCACCCCATCAGTGTGAGCAGGACTCTTAGGACTCTTAGAAGAGTCAATGTTTTGAGACCATGGGGGGCGCTTAGCCCCCTCTCTTCGTCACTGAGGATGATTTCACTTTTCAGGGAATAGAGAGGGTGGTCCTTGTGGTGGACTGCAGGTATGGAGAGCTGTTGTCATCGTATTAGATAGATAAGAATGATTATATGTATTGTAGAAATGTCTCCTATCATGTTCCCTATTTTTTTATTATGTCCACATCCTGGTCCCCATCTTGGAAATCATAACAAACGTGCACTTTTTTGTTTAATTTACACATTGGACCATAGGAAAAATGACACTACAGCTACAGAGGTGACCGTCTGGTAGCCCAGCTCGACTATCCATCTCTACTGAAGACCCTTTCAGCTTTTTGAGAGTTGGGTGGAGGACATCATCTCTGAAAATAGGGTCCCACAGCTGCACCCCATCAGTGTGAGCAGGACTCTTAGGACTCTTAGAAGAGTCAATGTTTTGAGACCATGGGGGGCGCTTAGCCCCCTCTCTTCATCACTGAGGATGATTTCATTTTTCAGGGATTAGAGAGAGTGGTCCTTGTGGTGGACTGCAGGTATGGAGAGCTGTTGTCATCGTATTAGATAGATAAGAATGATTATATGTATTGTAGAAATGTCTCCTATCATGTTCCCTAATTTTTTATTATGTCCACATCCTGGTCCCCATCTTGGACATCATAACAAACGTGCACTTTTTTGTTTAATTTACACATTGGACCATAGGAAAAATGACACTACAGCTACAGAGGTGACCGTCTGATAGCCCAGCTCGACTATCCATCTCTACTGAAGACCCTTTCAGCTTTTTGAGAGTTGGGTGGAGGACATCATCTCTTAAAATAGGGTCCCACAGCTGCACCCCATCAGTGTAAGCAGGACTCTTACGACTCTTAGAAGAGTCAATGCTCTAAAACCATGGGGGGCGCTTAGCCCCCTCTCTTCGTCCCTGAGGATGATTTCATTTTTCAGGGATTAGAGAGGGTGGTCCTTGTGGTGGACTGCAGGTATGGAGAGCTGTTGTCATCGTATTAGATAGATAAGAATGATTATATGTATTGTAGAAATGTCTCCTATCATGTTCCCTAATTTTTTATTATGTCCACATCCTGGTCCCCATCTTGGACATCATAACAAACGTGCACTTTTTTGTTTAATTTACACATTGGACCATAGGAAAAATGACACTACAGCTACAGAGGTGACCGTCTGATAGCCCAGCTCGACTATCCATCTCTACTGAAGACCCTTTCAGCTTTTTGAGAGTTGGGTGGAGGACATCATCTCTGAAAATAGGGTCCCACAGCTGCACCCCATCAGTGTGAGCAGGACTCTTAGGACTCTTAGAAGAGTTAATGCTCTGAGACCATGGGGGCGCTTAGCCCCCTCTCTTCGTCACTGAGGATGATTTCATTTTTCAGGGATTAGAGAGGGTGGTCCTTGTGGTGGACTGCAGGTATGGAGAGCTGTTGTCATCGTATTAGATAGATAAGAATGATTATATGTATTGTAGAAATGTCTCCTATCATGTTCCCTAATTTTTTATTATGTCCACATCCTGGTCCCCATCTTGGACATCATAACAAACGTGCACTTTTTTGTTTAATTTACACATTGGACCATAGGAAAAATGACACTACAGCTACAGAGGTGACCGTCTGATAGCCCAGCTCGACTATCCATCTCTACTGAAGACCCTTTCAGCTTTTTGAGAGTTGGGTGGAGGACATCATCTCTGAAAATAGGGTCCCACAGCTGCACCCCATCAGTGTGAGCAGGACTCTTAGGACTCTTAGAAGAGTCAATGCTCTGAGACCATTGGGGGCACTTAGCCCCCTCTCTTCATCACTGAGGATGATTTCATTTTTCAGGGATTAGAGAGGGTGGTCCTTGTGGTGGACTGCAGATATCGAGAGCTGTTATCATCGTATTAGATAGATAAGAATGATTATATGTATTGTAGAAATGTCTCCTATCATGTTCCCTAATTTTTTATTATGTCCACATCCTGGTCCCCATCTTGGACATCATAACAAACGTGCACTTTTTTGTTTAATTTACACATTGGACCATAGGAAAAATGACACTACAGCTACAGAGGTGACCGTCTGATAGCCCAGCTCGACTATCCATCTCTACTGAAGACCCTTTCAGCTTTTTGAGAGTTGGGTGGAGGACATCATCTCTTAAAATAGGGTCCCACAGCTGCACCCCATCAGTGTAAGCAGGACTCTTAGGACTCTTAGAAGAGTCAATGCTCTAAAACCATGGGGGGCGCTTAGCCCCCTCTCTTCGTCCCTGAGGATGATTTCATTTTTCAGGGATTAGAGAGGGTGGTCCTTGTGGTGGACTGCAGGTATGGAGAGCTGTTGTCATCGTATTAGATAGATAAGAATGATTATATGTATTGTAGAAATGTCTCCTATCATGTTCCCTAATTTTTTATTATGTCCACATCCTGGTCCCCATCTTGGACATCATAACAAACGTGCACTTTTTTGTTTAATTTACACATTGGACCATAGGAAAAATGACACTACAGCTACAGAGGTGACCGTCTGATAGCCCAGCTCGACTATCCATCTCTACTGAAGACCCTTTCAGCTTTTTGAGAGTTGGGTGGAGGACATCATCTCTGAAAATAGGGTCCCACAGCTGCACCCCATCAGTGTGAGCAGGACTCTTAGGACTCTTAGAAGAGTCAATGTTTTGAGACCATGGGGGGCGCTTAGCTCCCTCTCTTCGTCACTGAGGATGATTTCATTTTTCAGGGATTAGAGAGAGTGGTCCTTGTGGTGGACTGCAGGTATGGAGAGCTGTTGTGATCGTATTAGATAGATAAGAATGATTATATGTATTGTAGAAATGTCTCCTATCATGTTCCCTAATTTTTTATTATGTCCACATCCTGGTCCCCATCTTGGACATCATAACAAACGTGCACTTTTTTGTTTAATTTACACATTGGACCATAGGAAAAATGACACTACAGCTACAGAGGTGACCGTCTGATAGCCCAGCTCGACTATCCATCTCTACTGAAGACCCTTTCAGCTTTTTGAGAGTTGGGTGGAGGACATCATCTCTGAAAATAGGGTCCCACAGCTGCACCCCATCAGTGTGAGCAGGACTCTTAGGACTCTTAGAAGAGTTAATGCTCTGAGACCATGGGGGCGCTTAGCCCCCTCTCTTCGTCACTGAGGATGATTTCATTTTTCAGGGATTAGAGAGGGTGGTCCTTGTGGTGGACTCCAGGTATGGAGAGCTGTTGTCATCGTATTAGATAGATAAGAATGATTATATGTATTGTAGAAATGTCTCCTATCATGTTCCCTAATTTTTTATTATGTCCACATCCTGGTCCCCATCTTGGACATCATAACAAACGTGCACTTTTTTGTTTAATTTACACATTGGACCATAGGAAAAATGACACTACAGCTACAGAGGTGACCGTCTGATAGCCCAGCTCGACTATCCATCTCTACTGAAGACCCTTTCAGCTTTTTGAGAGTTGGGTGGAGGACATCATCTCTTAAAATAGGGTCCCACAGCTGCACCCCATCAGTGTAAGCAGGACTCTTAGGACTCTTAGAAGAGTCAATGCTCTAAAACCATGGGGGGCGCTTAGCCCCCTCTCTTCGTCCCTGAGGATGATTTCATTTTTCAGGGATTAGAGAGGGTGGTCCTTGTGGTGGACTGCAGGTATGGAGAGCTGTTGTCATCGTATTAGATAGATAAGAATGATTATATGTATTGTAGAAATGTCTCCTATCATGTTCCCTAATTTTTTATTATGTCCACATCCTGGTCCCCATCTTGGACATCATAACAAACGTGCACTTTTTTGTTTAATTTACACATTGGACCATAGGAAAAATGACACTACAGCTACAGAGGTGACCGTCTGATAGCCCAGCTCGACTATCCATCTCTACTGAAGCTACTGAAGACCCTTTCAGCTTTTTGAGAGTTGGGTGGAGGACATCATCTCTGAAAATAGGGTCCCACAGCTGCACCCCATCAGTGTGAGCAGGACTCTTAGGACTCTTAGAAGAGTTAATGCTCTGAGACCATGGGGGCGCTTAGCCCCCTCTCTTCGTCACTGAGGATGATTTCATTTTTCAGGGATTAGAGAGGGTGGTCCTTGTGGTGGACTGCAGATATGGAGAGCTGTTGTCATCGTATTAGATAGATAAGAATGATTATATGTATTGTAGAAATGTCTCCTATCATGTTCCCTAATTTTTTATTATGTCCACATCCTGGTCCCCATCTTGGACATCATAACAAACGTGCACTTTTTTGTTTAATTTACACATTGGACCATAGGAAAAATGACACTACAGCTACAGAGGTGACCGTCTGATAGCCCAGCTCGACTATCCATCTCTACTGAAGACCCTTTCAGCTTTTTGAGAGTTGGGTGGAGGACATCATCTCTGAAAATAGGGTCCCACAGCTGCACCCCATCAGTGTGAGCAGGACTCTTAGGACTCTTAGAAGAGTCAATGTTTTGAGACCATGGGGGGCGCTTAGCCCCCTCTCTTCGTCACTGAGGATGATTTCACTTTTCAGGGAATAGAGAGGGTGGTCCTTGTGGTGGACTGCAGGTATGGAGAGCTGTTGTCATCGTATTAGATAGATAAGAATGATTATATGTATTGTAGAAATGTCTCCTATCATGTTCCCTATTTTTTTATTATGTCCACATCCTGGTCCCCATCTTGGAAATCATAACAAACGTGCACTTTTTTGTTTAATTTACACATTGGACCATAGGAAAAATGACACTACAGCTACAGAGGTGACCGTCTGGTAGCCCAGCTCGACTATCCATCTCTACTGAAGACCCTTTCAGCTTTTTGAGAGTTGGGTGGAGGACATCATCTCTGAAAATAGGGTCCCACAGCTGCACCCCATCAGTGTGAGCAGGACTCTTAGGACTCTTAGAAGAGTCAATGTTTTGAGACCATGGGGGGCGCTTAGCCCCCTCTCTTCATCACTGAGGATGATTTCATTTTTCAGGGATTAGAGAGAGTGGTCCTTGTGGTGGACTGCAGGTATGGAGAGCTGTTGTGATCGTATTAGATAGATAAGAATGATTATATGTATTGTAGAAATGTCTCCTATCATGTTCCCTAATTTTTTATTATGTCCACATCCTGGTCCCCATCTTGGACATCATAACAAACGTGCACTTTTTTGTTTAATTTACACATTGGACCATAGGAAAAATGACACTACAGCTACAGAGGTGACCGTCTGATAGCCCAGCTCGACTATCCATCTCTACTGAAGACCCTTTCAGCTTTTTGAGAGTTGGGTGGAGGACATCATCTCTTAAAATAGGGTCCCACAGCTGCACCCCATCAGTGTAAGCAGGACTCTTAGGACTCTTAGAAGAGTCAATGCTCTAAAACCATGGGGGGCGCTTAGCCCCCTCTCTTCGTCCCTGAGGATGATTTCATTTTTCAGGGATTAGAGAGGGTGGTCCTTGTGGTGGACTGCAGGTATGGAGAGCTGTTGTCATCGTATTAGATAGATAAGAATGATTATATGTATTGTAGAAATGTCTCCTATCATGTTCCCTAATTTTTTATTATGTCCACATCCTGGTCCCCATCTTGGACATCATAACAAACGTGCACTTTTTTGTTTAATTTACACATTGGACCATAGGAAAAATGACACTACAGCTACAGAGGTGACCGTCTGATAGCCCAGCTCGACTATCCATCTCTACTGAAGACCCTTTCAGCTTTTTGAGAGTTGGGTGGAGGACATCATCTCTGAAAATAGGGTCCCACAGCTGCACCCCATCAGTGTGAGCAGGACTCTTAGGACTCTTAGAAGAGTTAATGCTCTGAGACCATGGGGGCCCTTAGCCCCCTCTCTTCGTCACTGAGGATGATTTCATTTTTCAGGGATTAGAGAGGGTGGTCCTTGTGGTGGACTGCAGGTATGGAGAGCTGTTGTCATCGTATTAGATAGATAAGAATGATTATATGTATTGTAGAAATGTCTCCTATCATGTTCCCTAATTTTTTATTATGTCCACATCCTGGTCCCCATCTTGGACATCATAACAAACGTGCACTTTTTTGTTTAATTTACACATTGGACCATAGGAAAAATGACACTACAGCTACAGAGGTGACCGTCTGATAGCCCAGCTCGACTATCCATCTCTACTGAAGACCCTTTCAGCTTTTTGAGAGTTGGGTGGAGGACATCATCTCTTAAAATAGGGTCCCACAGCTGCACCCCATCAGTGTAAGCAGGACTCTTAGGACTCTTAGAAGAGTCAATGCTCTAAAACCATGGGGGGCGCTTAGCCCCCTCTCTTCGTCCCTGAGGATGATTTCCTTTTTTTAGGGATTAGAGAGGTTGGTCCTTGTGGTGGACTGCAGGTATGGAGAGCTGTTGTCATCGTATTAGATAGATAAGAATGATTATATGTATTGTAGAAATGTCTCCTATCATGTTCCCTAATTTTTTATTATGTCCACATCCTGGTCCCCATCTTGGACATCATAACAAACGTGCACTTTTTTGTTTAATTTACACATTGGACCATAGGAAAAATGACACTACAGCTACAGAGGTGACCGTCTGATAGCCCAGCTCGACTATCCATCTCTACTGAAGACCCTTTCAGCTTTTTGAGAGTTGGGTGGAGGACATCATCTCTGAAAATAGGGTCCCACAGCTGCACCCCATCAGTGTTAGCAGGACTCTTAGGACTCTTAGAAGAGTTAATGCTCTGAGACCATGGGGGCGCTTAGCCCCCTCTCTTCGTCACTGAGGATGATTTCATTTTTCAGGGATTAGAGAGGGTGGTCCTTGTGGTGGACTGCAGGTATGGAGAGCTGTTGTCATCGTATTAGATAGATAAGAATGATTATATGTATTGTAGAAATGTCTCCTATCATGTTCCCTAATTTTTTATTATGTCCACATCCTGGTCCCCATCTTGGACATCATAACAAACGTGCACTTTTTTGTTTAATTTACACATTGGACCATAGGAAAAATGACACTACAGCTACAGAGGTGACCGTCTGATAGCCCAGCTCGACTATCCATCTCTACTGAAGACCCTTTCAGCTTTTTGAGAGTTGGGTGGAGGACATCATCTCTGAAAATAGGGTCCCACAGCTGCACCCCATCAGTGTGAGCAGGACTCTTAGGACTCTTAGAAGAGTCAATGCTCTGAGACCATTGGGGGCACTTAGCCCCCTCTCTTCATCACTGAGGATGATTTCATTTTTCAGGGATTAGAGAGGGTGGTCCTTGTGGTGGACTGCAGATATCGAGAGCTGTTATCATCGTATTAGATAGATAAGAATGATTATATGTATTGTAGAAATGTCTCCTATCATGTTCCCTAATTTTTTATTATGTCCACATCCTGGTCCCCATCTTGGACATCATAACAAACGTGCACTTTTTTGTTTAATTTACACATTGGACCATAGGAAAAATGACACTACAGCTACAGAGGTGACCGTCTGATAGCCCAGCTCGACTATCCATCTCTACTGAAGACCCTTTCAGCTTTTTGAGAGTTGGGTGGAGGACATCATCTCTGAAAATAGGGTCCCACAGCTGCACCCCATCAGTGTGAGCAGGACTCTTAGGACTCTTAGAAGAGTCAATGCTCTGAGACCATGGGGGGCGCTTAGCCCCCTCTCTTCGTCACTGAGGATGATTTCATTTTTCAGGGATTAGAGAGGGTGGTCCTTGTGGTGGACTGCAGGTATGGAGAGCTGTTGTCATCGTATTAAATAGATAAGAATGATTATATGTATTGTAGAAATGTCTCCTATCATGTTCCCTAATTTTTTATTATGTCCACATCCTGGTCCCCATCTTGAGCATCATAACAAACGTGCACTTTTTTGTTTAATTTACACATTGGACCATAGGAAAAATGACACTACAGCTACAGAGGTGACCGTCTGATAGCCCAGCTCGACTATCCATCTCTACTGAAGACCCTTTCAGCTTTTTGAGAGTTGGGTGGAGAACATCATCTCTGAAAATAGGGTCCCACAGCTGCACCCCATCAGTGTGAGCAGGACTCTTAGGACTCTTAGAAGAGTCAATGCTCTGAGACCATGGGGGGCGCTTAGCCCCCTCTCTTCGTCACTGAGGATGATTTCACTTTTCAGGGAATAGAGAGGGTGGTCCTTGTGGTGGACTGCAGGTATGGAGAGCTGTTGTCATCGTATTAGATAGATAAGAATGATTATATGTATTGTAGAAATGTCTCCTATCATGTTCTCTATTTTTTTATTATGTCCACATCCTGGTCCCCATCTTGGAAATCATAACAAACGTGCACTTTTTTGTTTAATTTACACATTGGACCATAGGAAAAATGACACTACAGCTACAGAGGTGACCGTCTGATAGCCCAGCTCGACTATCCATCTCTACTGAAGACCCTTTCAGCTTTTTGAAAGTTGGGTGGAGGACATCATCTCTGAAAATAGGGTCCCACAGCTGCACCCCATCAGTGTGAGCAGGAATCTTAGGACTCTTAGAAGAGTCAATGCTCTGAGACCATGGGGGGCGCTTAGCCCCCTCTCTTCGTCACTGAGGATGATTTCATTTTTCAGGGATTAGAGAGAGTGGTCTTTGTGGTGGACTGCAGGTATGGAGAGCTGTTGTGATCGTATTAGATAGATAAGAATGATTAAATGTATTGTAGAAATGTCTCCTATCATGTTCCCTAATTTTTTATTATGTCCACATCCTGGTCCCCATCTTGAACATCATAACAAACGTGCACTTTTTTGTTTAATTTACACATTGGACCATAGGAAAAATGACACTACAGCTACAGAGGTGACCGTCTGATAGCCCAGCTCGACTATCCATCTCTACTGAAGACCCTTTCAGCTTTTTGAGAGTTGGGTGGAGGACATCATCTCTGAAAATAGGGTCCCACAGCTGCACCCCATCAGTGTGAGCAGGACTCTTAGGACTCTTAGAAGAGTCAATGCTCTGAGACCATTGGGGGCACTTAGCCCCCTCTCTTCATCACTGAGGATGATTTCATTTTTTAGGGATTAGAGAGGGTGGTCCTTGTGGTGGACTGCAGGTATGGAGAGCTGTTGTCATCGTATTAGATAGATAAGAATGATTATATGTATTGTAGAAATGTCTCCTATCATGTTCCCTAATTTTTTATTATGTCCACATCCTGGTCCCCATCTTGGACATCATAACAAACGTGCACTTTTTTGTTTAATTTACACATTGGACCATAGGAAAAATGACACTACAGCTACAGAGGTGACCGTCTGATAGCCCAGCTCGACTATCCATCTCTACTGAAGACCCTTTCAGCTTTTTGAGAGTTGGGTGGAGGACATCATCTCTGAAAATAGGGTCCCACAGCTGCACCCCATCAGTGTGAGCAGGACTCTTAGGACTCTTAGAAGAGTCAATGCTCTAAAACCATTGGGGGCACTTAGCCCCCTCTCTTCATCACTGAGGATGATTTCATTTTTCAGGGATTAGAGAGGGTGGTCCTTGTGGTGGACTGCAGATATGGAGAGCTTTTATCATCGTATTAGATAGATAAGAATGATTATATGTATTGTAGAAATGTCTCCTATCATGTTCCCTAATTTTTTATTATGTCCACATCCTGGTCCCCATCTTGGACATCATAACAAACGTGCACTTTTTTGTTTAATTTACACATTGGACCATAGGAAAAATGACACTACAGCTACAGAGGTGACCGTCTGATAGCCCAGCTCGACTATCCATCTCTACTGAAGACCCTTTCAGCTTTTTGAGAGTTGGGTGGAGGACATCATCTCTGAAAATAGGGTCCCACAGCTGCACCCCATCAGTGTGAGCAGGACTCTTAGGACTCTTAGAAGAGTCAATGCTCTGAGACCATGGGGGGCGCTTAGCCCCCTCTCTTCGTCACTGAGGATGATTTCATTTTTCAGGGATTAGAGAGGGTGGTCCTTGTGGTGGACTGCAGGTATGGAGAGCTGTTGTCATCGTATTAAATAGATAAGAATGATTATATGTATTGTAGAAATGTCTCCTATCATGTTCCCTAATTTTTTATTATGTCCACATCCTGGTCCCCATCTTGGACATCATAACAAACGTGCACTTTTTTGTTTAATTTACACATTGGACCATAGGAAAAATGACACTACAGCTACAGAGGTGACCGTCTGATAGCCCAGCTCGACTATCCATCTCTACTGAAGACCCTTTCAGCTTTTTGAGAGTTGGGTGGAGAACATCATCTCTGAAAATAGGGTCCCACAGCTGCACCCCATCAGTGTGAGCAGGACTCTTAGGACTCTTAGAAGAGTCAATGCTCTGAGACCATGGGGGGCGCTTAGCCCCCTCTCTTCGTCACTGAGGATGATTTCACTTTTCAGGGAATAGAGAGGGTGGTCCTTGTGGTGGACTGCAGGTATGGAGAGCTGTTGTCATCGTATTAGATAGATAAGAATGATTATATGTATTGTAGAAATGTCTCCTATCATGTTCCCTATTTTTTTATTATGTCCACATCCTGGTCCCCATCTTGGAAATCATAACAAACGTGCACTTTTTTGTTTAATTTACACATTGGACCATAGGAAAAATGACACTACAGCTACAGAGGTGACCGTCTGATAGCCCAGCTCGACTATCCATCTCTACTGAAGACCCTTTCAGCTTTTTGAGAGTTGGGTGGAGGACATCATCTCTGAAAATAGGGTCCCACAGCTGCACCCCATCAGTGTGAGCAGGAATCTTAGGACTCTTAGAAGAGTCAATGCTCTGAGACCATGGGGGGCGCTTAGCCCCCTCTCTTCGTCACTGAGGATGATTTCATTTTTCAGGGATTAGAGAGAGTGGTCCTTGTGGTGGACTGCAGGTATGGAGAGCTGTTGTGATCGTATTAGATAGATAAGAATGATTATATGTATTGTAGAAATGTCTCCTATCATGTTCCCTAATTTTTTATTATGTCCACATCCTGGTCCCCATCTTGAACATCATAACAAACGTGCACTTTTTTGTTTAATTTACACATTGGACCATAGGAAAAATGACACTACAGCTACAGAGGTGACCGTCTGATAGCCCAGCTCGACTATCCATCTCTACTGAAGACCCTTTCAGCTTTTTGAGAGTTGGGTGGAGGACATCATCTCTGAAAATAGGGTCCCACAGCTGCACCCCATCAGTGTGAGCAGGACTCTTAGGACTCTTAGAAGAGTCAATGCTCTGAGACCATTGGGGGCACTTAGCCCCCTCTCTTCATCACTGAGGATGATTTAATTTTTAGGGATTAGAGAGGGTGGTCCTTGTGGTGGACTGCAGATATGGAGAGCTGTTATCATCATATTAGATAGATAAGAATGATTATATGTATTGTAGAAATGTCTCCTATCATGTTCCCTAATTTTTTATTATGTCCACATCCTGGTCCCCATCTTGGACATCATAACAAACGTGCACTTTTTTGTTTAATTTACACATTGGACCATAGGAAAAATGACACTACAGCTACAGAGGTGACCGTCTGATAGCCCAGCTCGACTATCCATCTCTACTGAAGACCCTTTCAGCTTTTTGAGAGTTGGGTGGAGGACATCATCTCTGAAAATAGGGTCCCACAGCTGCAACCCATCAGTGTAAGCAGGACTCTTAGGACTCTTAGAAGAGTTAATGCTCTGAGACCATGGGGGCGCTTAGCCCCCTCTCTTCGTCACTGAGGATGATTTCATTTTTCAGGGATTAGAGAGGGTGGTCCTTGTGGTGGACTGCAGGTATGGAGAGCTGTTGTCATCGTATTAGATAGATAAGAATGATTATATGTATTGTAGAAATGTCTCCTATCATGTTCCCTAATTTTTTATTATGTCCACATCCTGGTCCCCATCTTGGACATCATAACAAACGTGCACTTTTTTGTTTAATTTACACATTGGACCATAGGAAAAATGACACTACAGCTACAGAGGTGACCGTCTGATAGCCCAGCTCGACTATCCATCTCTACTGAAGACCCTTTCAGCTTTTTGAGAGTTGGGTGGAGGACATCATCTCTGAAAATAGGGTCCCACAGCTGCACCCCATCAGTATGAGCAGGACTCTTAGGACTCTTAGAAGAGTCAATGCTCTGAGACCATGGGGGGCGCTTAGCCCCCACTCTTCGTCACTGAGGATGATTTCATTTTTCAGGGATTAGAGAGGGTGGTCCTTGTGGTGGACTGCAGGTATGGAGAGCTGTTGTCATCGTATTAAATAGATAAGAATGATTATATGTATTGTAGAAATGTCTCCTATCATGTTCCCTAATTTTTTATTATGTCCACATCCTGGTCCCCATCTTGGACATCATAACAAACGTGCACTTTTTTGTTTAATTTACACATTGGACCATAGGAAAAATGACACTACAGCTACAGAGGTGACCGTCTGATAGCCCAGCTCGACTATCCATCTCTACTGAAGACCCTTTCAGCTTTTTGAGAGTTGGGTAGAGAACATCATCTCTGAAAATAGGGTCCCACAGCTGCACCCTATCAGTGTGAGCAGGACTCTTAGGACTCTTAGAAGAGTCAATGCTCTGAGACCATGGGGGGCGCTTAGCCCCCTCTCTTCGTCACTGAGGATGATTTCACTTTTCAGGTAATAGAGAGGGTGGTCCTTGTGGTGGACTGCAGGTATGGAGAGCTGTTGTCATCGTATTAGATAGATAAGAATGATTATATGTATTGTAGAAATGTCTCCTATCATGTTCCCTATTTTTTTATTATGTCCACATCCTGGTCCCCATCTTGGAAATCATAACAAACGTGCACTTTTTTGTTTAATTTACACATTGGACCATAGGAAAAATGACACTACAGCTACAGAGGTGACCGTCTGATAGCCCAGCTCGACTATCCATCTCTACTGAAGACCCTTTCAGCTTTTTGAGAGTTGGGTGGAGGACATCATCTCTGAAAATAGGGTCCCACAGCTGCACCCCATCAGTGTGAGCAGGAATCTTAGGACTCTTAGAAGAGTCAATGCTCTGAGACCATGGGGGCGCTTAGCCCCCTCTCTTCGTCACTGAGGATGATTTAATTTTTCAGGGATTAGAGAGAGTGGTCCTTGTGGTGGACTGCAGGTATGGAGAGCTGTTGTGATCGTATTAGATAGATAAGAATGATTATATGTATTGTAGAAATGTCTCCTATCATGTTCCCTAATTTCTTATTATGTCCACATCCTGGTCCCCATCTTGGACATCATAACAAACGTGCACTTTTTTGTTTAATTTACACATTGGACCATAGGAAAAATGACACTACAGCTACAGAGGTGACCGTCTGATAGCCCAGCTCGACTATCCATCTCTACTGAAGACCCTTTCAGCTTTTTGAGAGTTGGGTGGAGGACATCATCTCTGAAAATAGGGTCCCACAGCTTCACCCCATCAGTGTGAGCAGGACTCTTAGGACTCTTAGAAGAGTCAATGCTCTGGTACCATGGGGGGCGCTTGGCCCCCTCTCTTCGTCACTGAGGATGATTTCATTTTTCAGGGATTAGAGAGGGTGGTCCTTGTGGTGGACTGCAGGTATGGAGAGCTGTTGTCATCGTATTAGATAGATAAGAATGATTATATGTATTGTAGAAATGTCTCCTATCATGTTCCCTAATTTTTTATTATGTCCACATCCTGGTCCCCATCTTGGACATCATAACAAACGTGCACTTTTTTGTTTAATTTACACATTGGACCATAGGAAAAATGACACTACAGCTACAGAGGTGACCGTCTGATAGCCCAGCTCGACTATCCATCTCTACTGAAGACCCTTTCAGCTTTTTGAGAGTTGGGTGGAGGACATCATCTCTGAAAATAGGGTCCCACAGCTGCACCCCATCAGTGTGAGCAGGACTCTTAGGACTCTTAGAAGAGTTAATGCTCTGAGACCATGGGGGCGCTTAGCCCCCTCTCTTCGTCACTGAGGATGATTTCATTTTTCAGGGATTAGAGAGGGTGGTCCTTGTGGTGGACTGCAGGTATGGAGAGCTGTTGTCATCGTATTAGATAGATAAGAATGATTATATGTATTGTAGAAATGTCTCCTATCATGTTCCCTAATTTTTTATTATGTCCACATCCTGGTCCCCATCTTGGACATCATAACAAACGTGCACTTTTTTGTTTAATTTACACATTGGACCATAGGAAAAATGACACTACAGCTACAGAGGTGACCGTCTGATAGCCCAGCTCGACTATCCATCTCTACTGAAGACCCTTTCAGCTTTTTGAGAGTCGGGTGGAGGACATCATCTCTGAAAATAGGGTCCCACAGCTTCACCCCATCAGTGTGAGCAGGACTCTTAGGACTCTTAGAAGAGTCAATGCTCTGGTACCATGGGGGGCGCTTGGCCCCCTCTCTTCGTCACTGAGGATGATTTCATTTTTCAGGGATTAGAGAGGGTGGTCCTTGTGGTGGACTGCAGGTATGGAGAGCTGTTGTCATCGTATTAGATAGATAAGAATGATTATATGTATTGTAGAAATGTCTCCTATCATGTTCCCTAATTTTTTATTATGTCCACATCCTGGTCCCCATCTTGGACATCATAACAAACGTGCACTTTTTTGTTTAATTTACACATTGGACCATAGGAAAAATGACACTACAGCTACAGAGGTGACCGTCTGATAGCCTAGCTCGACTATCCATCTCTACTGAAGACCCTTTCAGCTTTTTGAGAGTTGGGTGGAGGACATCATCTCTGAAAATAGGGTCCCACAGCTGCACCCCATCAGTGTGAGCAGGACTCTTAGGACTCTTAGAAGAGTTAATGCTCTGAGACCATGGGGGCGCTTAGCCCCCTCTCTTCGTCACTGAGGATGATTTCATTTTTCAGGGATTAGAGAGGGTGGTCCTTGTGGTGGACTGCAGGTATGGAGAGCTGTTGTCATCGTATTAGATAGATAAGAATGATTATATGTATTGTAGAAATGTCTCCTATCATGTTCCCTAATTTTTTATTATGTCCACATCCTGGTCCCCATCTTGGACATCATAACAAACGTGCACTTTTTTGTTTAATTTACACATTGGACCATAGGAAAAATGACACTACAGCTACAGAGGTGACCGTCTGATAGCCCAGCTCGACTATCCATCTCTACTGAAGACCCTTTCAGCTTTTTGAGAGTTGGGTGGAGGACATCATCTCTGAAAATAGGGTCCCACAGCTGCACCCCATCAGTGTGAGCAGGACTCTTAGGACTCTTAGAAGAGTCAATGCTCTGAGACCATTGGGGGCACTTAGCCCCCTCTCTTCGTCACTGAGGATGATTTCATTTTTCAGGGATTAGAGAGGGTGGTCCTTGTGGTGGACTGCAGGTATGGAGAGCTGTTGTCATCGTATTAGATAGATAAGAATGATTATATGTATTGTAGAAATGTCTCCTATCATGTTCCCTAATTTCTTATTATGTCCACATCCTGGTCCCCATCTTGGACATCATAACAAACGTGCACTTTTTTGTTTAATTTACACATTGGACCATAGGAAAAATGACACTACAGCTACATAGGTGACCGTCTGATAGCCCAGCTCGACTATCCATCTCTACTGAAGACCCTTTCAGCTTTTTGAGAGTCGGGTGGAGGACATCATCTCTGAAAATAGGGTCCCAGAGCTTCACCCCATCAGTGTGAGCAGGACTCTTAGGACTCTTAGAAGAGTCAATGCTCTGGTACCATGGGGGGCGCTTGGCCCCCTCTCTTCGTCACTGAGGATGATTTCATTTTTCAGGGATTAGAGAGGGTGGTCCTTGTGGTGGACTGCAGGTATGGAGAGCTGTTGTCATCGTATTAGATAGATAAGAATGATTATATGTATTGTAGAAATGTCTCCTATCATGTTCCCTAATTTTTTATTATGTCCACATCCTGGTCCCCATCTTGGACATCATAACAAACGTGCACTTTTTTGTTTAATTTACACATTGGACCATAGGAAAAATGACACTACAGCTACAGAGGTGACCGTCTGATAGCCCAGCTCGACTATCCATCTCTACTGAAGACCCTTTCAGCTTTTTGAGAGTTGGGTGGAGGACATCATCTCTGAAAATAGGGTCCCACAGCTGCACCCCATCAGTGTGAGCAGGACTCTTAGGACTCTTAGAAGAGTTAATGCTCTGAGACCATGGGGGCGCTTAGCCCCCTCTCTTCGTCACTGAGGATGATTTCATTTTTCAGGGATTAGAGAGGGTGGTCCTTGTGGTGGACTGCAGGTATGGAGAGCTGTTGTCATCGTATTAGATAGATAGAAAGGAGGCGGTTCGCCGGTCACAGCGACGTCGCCGGGCAGGTAAGTATGTGTGACGGGTCTGGTCGGTGTTGTGCGGCATGGGCAGCGATTTACCCGTGTCGCGCAACAGATGGGGGCGGGTACCCACACTAGCGATATCGGGACCGATATCGCAGTGTGTAAAGTAGCCTTTAGTCACATGACCAAGACTGTATCTGTGTCCCTACAACACACTTGAGACAAATGTGTGTGTGAGCCTGCATTGTGGGGTATATATAATATATTATAGAGCTGGGAAGGATCATTCTAAGCAGTGAGCTGTTCCAGTATTTGTAGGAAAATACCCAGTAGAAGCATCAAACACAGCACCAATACCTCCCATCAGTATCCCACCACAGTGCCATGTAACCCATGCCCTACACTCCCATCTACACCAATACTATACAGGCACAAACTAGTATATCTGACTAAAAGCCCCCAAAATATGAAGAACGGCCTATAGTTGAGTGTGGATATAAAATCTATGTGAGCAGAGCTAGAATAGAAATCACTGATCGCATTGAAGTCATTCTGACCATAAATCACCATGATATCAAGGTGAGGAGTTGTGTGTTACTGCTGGGAGGAAAGGGTTAACAGTGGAATATTAAGGTGCATTTCTGTGTGCAGTGTTACTGTGGCGCCCCTGACCTGGTCAGGCACCACTGAGTACTGCACCCATGCTGGGGACAGTACAATACAGGTAATCCGGAAGGCTGACTGGGGTGTGGAACACAGGCGCATAGTGATCAGGTCTCACACATGTACCTATGAGAGGACCCCTGGGGATCCCAGGAGGGGGCGAAGCATGAGCACGGCCTCCATCTCCTCTCAAGGGGTGTGGTAAGAGAGTCTGGTTACTAAGTGGCGTAGGCAAGAACAGGAGAGGAGGGGCAGTGAGTCGGTTAGGGCAGAACTCCATAGGGCTCAGTGAGGAGCAGACCTGTGGGGCATGTGCTGTCTAACAGCGCCCGCGCAGTGGCTATTGACGGGGGAGAACGGTCAACTAGGAGTGCTACCCGAAATCCATCTTCAGCTAAAGAGAGGGCACGGAGTGGGAAGTAAGGAGACTGCTAGAGAGTACCAGGCCCAAACGGGCGGCAGATCCCGGAGCGGAGATAGATCCATCTTTCTTTTGCTAAACCTGCCGGTGTGGGGCCCTCAAAGCCCACACCACAACAACTAAAAGCCGCAGCCACGTAGCCACAGTTAGGGCCCATAGGTCACAGGAGGCAAGCAGCTGGAGTGGCCTGGTCCAGGCGACAAGCACACGGCAAACGAAGGGGAGAGAGGCTGCAGCATCTTCCCTGGGTGACCCCCATAGGGACTAAAAGTCGGGGTTACCCCAAACCAACAAGGGCTAAGGAAGGCGAGTTAGTAGTCACCCTCACAAGTCAGCCTGAAGGACACCTGGTTCCCACCTGGTTCATCCCAGCTATGCCCGGGTCACTCACCCTGCCATCAACTGTGAGTAAAAACCCTGAAAGACATCCTGCTTGTGTGGAGTCATTCTGCGCCTTGTAGTTCTACACAACTACACAGGGCCCTGGGGCTTGCCTCACTCTCAGGAGGCCACTACATCCGACTGCACCCACCATCAGCCCCAGGCAGCCCTTAACCTGCAGTGGCGGTCCCCACTGACCGCAAATCTGAGAGTGGCGTCACGACTACAGAGAAGATCTCCTACCTGTGATCCAGATCCAGCAGCGTGGAGTCCCTGAAGGTAATGCAGCTGCACAACACCTGTGGGGCTTCACATCTGGCGTCACGAACAGGATAAGGACTAGACCTGTTCAGACAGGTGACCATGTGCCTGGGCGGTCCGCTTGAAAAATTGGAAGCGCCGCCATATTGCCACCATGAAAAGCGCGCTGAAAAACAACAGCAGCCCGCGCTGGAAGAAGTTACCGCCCACGAAGAGGTGTGGCTACCCAGAGATCCCCTGCAGAGTTCGGACCTCGCTGGTGAAGAAAGCGGAAGCGTCCAGAGACGGCGGAGCAGAAGAGAACCCAGCAGTGTGCTAGAGAAAATGGAGTCCAGACGCGGATACCCAGAGCCAGGCTCTGCTGCCTGGTGGTGCCGGGAGCTCGCTATCTTCTGCGACCAGCTGGAGGCTAGGATTGTACGACAGCTCAGTGAGGGACGCACGGAGCTCCTGGAGATGGCTGCGGCGGTGCGGACCTACGAGGAGGGAGTCGCGCGACGCCTGCCAGACCGAGCGGCGACGACTCAGACCCCGATGCTGCCACAGATGGGTGAGTCCAGAGATGCCCCGGCCAGCGCAAGTGCTCCGACCCCTGCAGCTACGCCCGCGGTCCCAGAAGAGGCGCCCGGCGCGGCGACGCCGAGCGAGGCCGCAGCCACGCTAGATGCGGCCCGCCAAATCCAGGCCGCCGCAGCGATGCCCCGCCTAGCCCGCAAAGGCCCGACTGCCACGGCGATACTCATCCGTGCCGCAGGTGTGACGCTGACCCAGGCTGCCACCCTGCTGAGCCCAGTCCGCCAAGATCCCACCGCAGCCGCGACGCTCGTCCGCACCGCCAGTGAGATGCTGAACCAGGCCGCAGCCACGCCAGGTGCGGCCCGCCAAGCCCCGATCACCGCAGCGACGCCCAGCTCCACCTGCACGGATCCCAGCGAGGCTGCAACGCCGATCCAGGCCGCCGCCATGCCAGGCGCGGCCCGCCAAGACCAGGCCGCCGCCATGCCAGGCGCGGCCCGCCAAGACCAGGCCGCCGCCATGCCAGGCGCGGTCCGCCAAGAAAAGACAGACGTACCCTCATTTACCCCGGCCTGTAGGGCCAGAGCAGACACCGCTCCCCAGGCTAAGGAGCTCCCTGCTAGGAAATCCACGCTGGGGGAGGACCCCGCATACTGGCAGCTGAAGGCTGACCTGGAGGCCAAGTTCCCACAGGAGATGGTGGACCAGTACATGCTCCCTCCGCACACTCCTAAGGCAATCCCGGCAGCAACCACGCCGAAGAGTCCACCGCCTGGGCCAGCTGAGGAACACTCATCCCCAGCGCTGCCACAAGCAGAGTGCAGCGAAGAACTAAGGGGGAGAGGAGGGCAAGAAGCTAAGGAGCTGACTCAGGAGCCACCAGCAGTGGATCCATGCCCAGAGCCGGAGATGCTACCATATTCCCGCTGGGATGAAGAAGACCTGACCCCATCGGCTGAGGAAGATTTGTCCAGCAACCTTACCTGGGGGCCTGCAGGCAGCGAAGTAACAGCAACCAAGCAAGATCCAGCCCGTAAGACACGGCGTCGTAATAGAACAACACTGTCCCCTGCATCGCCATTCCCAGAGCAGAGAGAAGTTACGGCCAGAGATCTACAAGAGAAAAAGTTCCTGAGAAGAGCCAAGGCACAGGCTAGAGGACCCCTTTGTAGAGGAGTTGTGGAGGACTTTAATTTGAAAAGCGGATACGGCTTTATTGTGGCACGAGGCATGAAAGAAGGAATTTTCGTTAATAGAAGGGATGTGAGAGCCCACTTGCCCAGAGGACACCCTGGAAGGAATTTGAAAATTGGAGACTCAGTACAGTTCACTATGCATCAAGGAGAAAGAGGATGGTATGCACTGGATGTTGCACCATGTCCTAAAGATAAAGAAACAGATGCAGAAAAGGAAACAGATGAAGATCAAGAAAGAAAAGACAAGGAACCTACAGATGAGACTACCTCCGACGACGACAAAGAGCAAGAAAGCAGCAGGTGCCGCAGCCCTACCGGCCAAAGCCCTGGTATGGAGGAGTAGAGGAATCCACATAAAGCACAGAAGTTACAAGTTTTGAAAAGTTTGTTTTGCAACGTTCTCAAGTTTAAGCATGTGCCCACAAAAACTATTGTGAGAAAACCATAAACCTTAAGGCTATGAACTGGCTATAGCCACAAACTCTCGCAGTGTAAATAGTTACACCAGAGGCACCACCACCAGAGCCAGCCTGTTTAGGGGCTTGGCTCGTCTGCGACCAGGAGGAGTCCGTCCGTATATAGGGCCTTGGCTCGCCTGCGACCAGAGAGCATGCCTGTTTATGGGGCCTGGCTCTCCACCACAAAGAGGGTACCTGGTCAGCACCAACTGTGGAGGCCGCCTCTACATCCTGCCAGAAGAGGCTGAAGGCGCGGATCCACCGGGCCAGGTATACCCTGAAACCACCAGCCCATGAAAGCCGCCTCTACATCCTGCCAGAAGTGGCTGAAGGCGCGGCCAACGGGAGAGGCAGATTGGAGGAAAGGTCTGGGGAAGTGGATGGCCCAGACCTGGTTACCAAAAGAAACCGGTGACCTGCCTCCTGAAAGGGTTTTGGGTGGGTTAACGGACTTGTGGGTGGAGGGTGGTGATGTATGATACCTGGTGATCTTAAAATGTTTTACCATGTTTTAATGTTTTATGCATTTAAAATGTTGTCTTGCAGCCCGAGGACGTGCTGGTGATAACTAAGGGGGAATGTGGCGCCCCTGACCTGGTCAGGCACCACTGAGTACTGCACCCATGCTGGGGACAGTACAATACAGGTAATCCGGAAGGCTGACCGGGGTGTGGAACACAGGCGCATAGTGATCAGGTCTCACACATGTACCTATGAGAGGACCCCTGGGGATCCCAGGAGGGGGCGAAGCATGAGCACGGCCTCCATCTCCTCTCAAGGGGTGTGGTAAGAGAGTCTGGTTACTAAGTGGCGTAGGCAAGAACAGGAGAGGAGGGGCAGTGAGTCGGTTAGGGCAGAACTCCATAGGGCTCAGTGAGAAGCAGACCTGTGGGGCTTGTGCTGTCTAACAGCGCCCGCGCAGTGGCTATTGACGGGGGAGAACGGTCAACTAGGAGTGCTACCCGAAATCCATCTTCAGCTAAAGAGAGGGCACGGAGTGGGAAGTAAGGAGACTTCTAGAGAGTACCAGGCCCAAACGGGCGGCAGATCCCGGAGCGGAGATAGATCCATCTTTCTTTTGCTAAACCTGCCGGTGTGGGGCCCTCAAAGCCCACACCACAACAACTAAAAGCCGCAGCCACGTAGCCACAGTTAGGGCCCATAGGTCACAGGAGGCAAGCAGCTGGAGTGGCCTGGTCCAGGCGACAAGCACACGGCAAACGAAGGGGAGAGAGGCTGCAGCATCTTCCCTGGGTGACCCCCATAGGGACTAAAAGTCGGGGTTACCCCAAACCAACAAGGGCTAAGGAAGGCGAGTTAGTAGTCACCCTCACAAGTCAGCCTGAAGGACACCTGGTTCCCACCTGGTTCATCCCAGCTATGCCCGGGTCACTCACCCTGCCATCAACTGTGAGTAAAAACCCTGAAAGACATCCTGCTTGTGTGGAGTCATTCTGCGCCTTGTAGTTCTACACAACTACACAGGGCCCTGGGGCTTGCCTCACTCTCAGGAGGCCACTACATCCGACTGCACCCACCATCAGCCCCAGGCAGCCCTTAACCTGCAGTGGCGGTCCCCACTGACCGCAAATCTGAGAGTGGCGTCACGACTACAGAGAAGATCTCCTACCTGTGATCCAGATCCAGCAGCGTGGAGTCCCTGAAGGTAATGCAGCTGCACAACACCTGTGGGGCTTCACATTACTAGTCAATGTAACAATTCAGTATGAGCTGCTCTTGGTGCCGGGGGAGGGAGATGCTCTCCTGAGCAAGATAGATGGGGAATGAACATAATATCTATATAGTGTAAGGCAGGGGGTCTCAAACTCGGCTGGGTGTATGGGCCGCACAGAGGAAAAAAATAATTTGGGGGGCTGCATTCTTTGCAAGACAAAGTGACATTTTTATTGGTACCATATATGTATATATTTTTTTCACACACCTTTGGATGACTGATTTTCAACATTTTTCACTTGTTTATTATAACAAATGTGCACATTCTTTGGTTAAATCTAAAAAAAATAAATGTGATGTTAAAAAAAAGTCATGCCTTATTTTGTTTTTTTTTACATTTTATCCCTTTCTTTTAACTAATAGTGTTACAATTATGACGCTAGCGTTTTGTGAAGGGAATGCTTTGCCTATTTCCGTGACTATGGCCTTCCGGAACTGCTGCATTTTGGCTGACCTCTCCGCCTCGGGAATAAGAGACATAAAGTTCTCCTTGTAGCGTGGGTCTAACAGTGTTACCAACCAGTAATGATTGTCGGCCAAGATGTTCTTAACGCGAGGGTCACGAGACAGGCAGCTTACCATAAAGTCATCCATGTGCGCCAGACTCTTAACAGCCATCACTTCAGTATCCAGACCAACACGATGACTGAACATGCTGTCCTCCTCCTTCTCCTCCTCCTCCTCATCTACCCTGTCCTCTGGCCAGCCACGCTGAACTGAGCATATGACTGGTATGCATGTCATATCCTCAATTTGGCCGGAGAGTTGCTCCATGTCTTCATCTTCCTCCTCGTCATAGTCCTCCACTGCACGTTGTGATGAGACGAGGCTGGGCTATGTGTTATCACCCACACCCACTACTGTTTCTTGCTCCAACTCATCGTGTTCCGCCTGCAATGCATCATGTTTGGTTTTGAGCAGAGACCGTTTTAGAAGGCAGAGAAGCGGTATGGTGACGCTAATAATGGCGTCATCGCCGCTCACCATCTTGGTGGAGTCCTCAAAGTTTTGGAGGATGGTACATAGGTCGGACATCCATCTCCACTCCTCAGGTGTTATGTGTGGAGTTTGACCCATTTCCCGACGGCTTAGGTGATGCAGGTACTCAACAACTGCCCTCTTCTGCTCACATATCCTGATCAACATGTGCAGAGTTGAATTCCAACGCGTGGGGACATCACACACCAGTCTGTGAGCCGGAAGATGCAAATGACGCTGAAAGCCGGCAAGGCCGGCTGAAGCAGTAGGTGACTTTCGAAAATGTGCAGACAGGCGGCGAACTTTTACCAGCAGATGAGACAGCTCTGGGTATGACTTTAGAAACCGCTGAACCACGAGGTTGAGCACATGGGCCATGCATGGAACATGTGTCAGCTGGCCTCGCCTCAAAGCCGCCACTAGGTTCCGGCCATTGTCACACACAACCTTTCCTGGCTTTAGGTTCAGAGGTGTGAGCCAGTGATCTGCATGCTGTTTTAGAGCTGTCCACACCTCTTCTGCATTGTGGGATTTGTCACTTATGCAGATTAGCTGCAGCACAGCCTGTTGCCGCTTCGCCGAGGCAGTGCTGCAGTGCTTCCAGCTTGGGACTGGTGTGGAGGGTAAAGTGGATGAGGATGCGCAGGAGGAGGAGGAGGCTGAAGAGCATGACATTCCGGAGCTGTAGAGTGTGGGTGAAACCCTGACTGAGGTAGGGCCTGCAAACCTTGGTGTGGGAAGGACTTGTTCCGTTCCTCGCTCAAACTGGGTCCCAGCTGGGCTGGGCTGGGTAGGGCGTTGTGGGGGGTTTGTCTATCTCCGTTTGAGGTGAGTTTGTTTAAGTTAGCCTTTTCTTTGGCGTTTTTTGGAGCCCTGCGGGTTGGGGAGTTGGTATCGCCCAGTAAGGCGTTCCCCGGGGGCTTGGATTGGGGTGACATTGTCAGTGGAAAACGGAGTTGAATTTTGGATTAGGAAATCGAAAACTGATCAGAGAGGTGTGGGTAGACTAGTCCGTTTGGGGATGGTTGTGGCATCTGATATGTGCCCGTTCAAGTGTCTCGGGAATTTTCAACAGATCCGTCCGAAGGTGGATGGCCCCTTATTATGTCACGAGGATGGGTCCTTTTTATCGAGATACCAATTTGTGAGTGTTTTTAGGGCATGTTTGAAGTCGTTGGGGTTAGATCCGAAGTCATTCGGATTGGGGCAGCGACGGAGGCCTCTATGTGCGGCCTACCGGAGGAGACAGTTAAGCAGATTGGTAGGTGGAAGTCGCAGCGCTTTAAGTCGTATGTACGTCCCCAGGTGGTTGTTGGCAATTGAGGGGAAAAGGGGGGGGTATTAGGGTAGCAATGGGGGGGGGGGAGAGTGTGTGTTTTTTGTCAATTTGGTTTGGTGAGGCAATAAAATGGTGTCGTCTGTACATTTTGTATTGCAGAAGCACCCCCCCTTCCTTCCCTGGTCTGGATCCTTGGCCACTCTTATGTGTATTGGGGAGCCCGACGAGCGGACGCGAGATGGAGCGGGAGACAGCTAGGTTTTGAGAAGGACCTGGCTCTCGTGCGATGGCTCGGTGTTCGGGGGTTAGGGTGGAACAGGGTGTTGCAGGAGGTGCATAGATACGCCCGGTTGGACAGACCTCCTGACATCTTAGTGTTGCATGCCGGGGGGAATGATTTGGGTGGGCGTCCTTTTCGAATCTTGATAAAGGACATCAAACATGATTTGTTACGGTTATGGGTGTCGTTTCCAGGTCTAACGATAGTCTGGTCGGAGATAGTAGCGAGAAAGAGTTGGCAGAAAGCGCGGTCAGTTGACAGGTTGAACAAGGCGCGGGCGAAGGTTAATAGGGCGATCTCGAAGTTTGTTAGTCGGAACGGGGGTATAGCAATACGGCATGTTGAGTTGGAAAGGACGGAAGAGGAATTTTGGTTGGCTGACGGGGTACACCTTAATGCGGTGGGAACTGACTTATGGGCTCTTGGCTTGCAGGGAGGTATTGAGAGGGCCCTTTGGTTGCGGGGGGTCTCAGGCACTTGAAGGGTTTCAAGGTGCCTTCGTTGTGGTGTTGTTTATTGGTGGGTCCTTGAAGTTGGTTTAAAATTGGTTCGGGGATTCATCCGGGTATGGATCCCCTCATTGGCAGAATTGATGGTCCCCTGGTGATTTTGGGGGGGAACCCCGACGGGGTATGTCGGGGCCCCTGGGGGTGTGGTTGGGGTTGACGGAGGATTAACCCTTACCATTTGGTGCTCCTGAGCCAGTGTGGGTAACGGCTGGGAGCAAGTTGAGGTTTTTTATTGCTCGGTTATGGGAATCACCAGGGTTTTGGTAGCTTCAAGGACCTTACCACATTGCAAATTTTATTGGTTATGTATTCTTGTTAATAAAATGGCTGCTATGGCCAAAATTATCCAAAGATAAATTTGTGTCTGTGTAATTACTTTTAAATAAGAAATGGGAATGGAGGTGTGGGGTATGAAAGGAAGACCGGAGTCAACAATTCCAGGGTCAAGCATGTTTATTTGCGTAAGCTTAGTTCCAGGGTAGAAAGGGTAAGAGTGCCTTTCAGAATTCGAAGTGGTCGGACTGTACGGACCACCAAGAACTGCAGGAGAGCTTGAACATCTTCCCATGGATTTGCGACATCCTCCCTCATCAGTTACGTAGGTAAGCAGGTTCTCAGCATTGCAGCCCATTTGTTGTCTTAAGTTAGTTAAGCGGGGTTAACTAACCTGTCAGTTCAGCCTCAGGTCTAAAGCAGAGGCCTGGACTCCACTCCTTACTCCTCACTCCACAACTCTCCTTAAAAACAACTGACTCCTTTTTCCTGCCCCGGGGTCTCCAGACCCCTAGGTGGGCGTTTCCTTCCGTCTGGTCCTGCCCACTGGTGTGCCTGTCTTTCCCTGGGGGAGGTGACTAGGATTTTCTGGTTGGCTTTGTGTGACTTAGGTGAGGGAAGTTGTTATGCGGGGGCCTATGTGTGACTACCTGCAGTGTCAGGGCGTCACATATGTATGTGTGTATGTCTGCTAAAGGAATCCGCACCGTCATATTTACAAACACAAAATTTTGCAGACACCTCATGTGACTCAGGGAACGTCGTAGACTATGTTTTAACAGGAATATTTAACCCCGCGCTTTACAGTTACTCTCCAAAAAACCTGCCTCCATTAAACTGAATGGAGGTGGGAGCTGCAAGTTATTAATAGCAGCTGTGATTGGTTGCTATAAGAACAAAGGACATTCATAGTATAAGAAGCTTATGTGTGAGATAATATGATGTCAGTGGGGAGACAGATAGAGAGAGACAGACACAGACTGAGAGACAAACAGACAGAGACAGATAGGCATAGACAGACAGGGAAAGAGACAGAGACAAACAGACAGAGGCAGACAGGGAAAGAGACAGACAGAGATAGACAGGGAAAAAAGGCAGACAGACAGAGACAGAGAAAGAGACAGAGGCAGATAGGGAAACAGACAGAGACAAACATACAGAGACAGGCAGGAGAAAAGGCAGACCGACAGGGAAAGAGACAGACAGGGGAAGAGACAGACAGAGAGAGACAGACAGATAGAGACAGACAAAGAAATACAGAGATAGACAGGGAAAGAGACAAACGGGGAATGAGTCAGACAGAGAGAGACAAAGAGAGACAGGCAGAGAGAGACAGGGAAAGAGACAGACAGGGGAAGAGAAAGACAGAGACAGACAAAGAAATACAGAGACAGACAGGGGAAGAGACAGACAGGGGAAGAGACAGACAGGGGAAGAGACAGACAGACAGGGAAAGAGACAGACCTGGAAAAGAGACAGACCTGGAAAAGAGACAGGCCTGGAAAAGAGACAGACAGACATAGAAACAGACAGCCACAAAGAGAGAGAGAGACAGACAGACACAGAGAGACAGACAGAGATAGAGAGACAGACAGACATGGATAGAGATAGAGACACACAGAGACAGACAGATGACAGAGACTGGGAGAGAGACAGACAGAAGCATAAATCCCTAACTAAAACTTAACATTTAATGATAGTTTTAAAAGGTAAAAAAACACAAATCATGTAAATAGAATGACTCTCTTCTGTGCATAGAGTCAACATTTTGTGTTTGTAAATATGACGGTGCGGATTCCTTTAGCAGACATACACACATACATATGTGACGCCCTGACACTGCAGGTAGTCACACATAGGCCCCCGCATAACAACTTCCCTCACCTAAGTCACACAAAGCCAACCAGAAAACCCTAGTCACCTCCCCCAGGGAAAGACAGGCACACCAGTGGGCAGGACCAGACGGAAGGAACCGCCCACCTAGGGGTCTGGAGACCCCGGGGCAGGAAAAAGGAGTCAGTTGTTTTTAAGGAGAGTTGTGGAGTGAGGAGTAAGGAGTGGAGTCCAGGCCTCTGCTTTAGACCTGAGGCTGAACTGACAGGTTAGTTAACCCCGCTTAACTAACTTAAGATAACAAATGGGCTGCAATGCTGAGAACCTGCTTACCTACGTAACTGATGAGGGAGGATGTCGCAAATCCATGGGAAGATGTTCAAGCTCTCCTGCAGTTCTTGGTGGCCCGTACAGTCCGACCACTTCGAATTCTGAAAGGCACTCTTACCCTTTCTACCCTGGAACGAAGCTTAGGCAAATAAACATGCTTGACCCTGGAATTGTTGACTCCGGTCTTCCTTTCATACCCCACACCTCCATTCCCATTTCTTATTTAAAAGTAATTACACAGACACAAATTTATCTTTGGATAATTTTGGCCATAGCAGCCATTTTATTAACAAGAATACATAACCAATAAAATTTGCAATGTGGTAAGGTCCTTGAAGCTACCAAAACCCTGGTGATTCCCATAACCGAGCAATAAAAAACCTCAACTTGCTCCCAGCCGTTACCCACACTGGCTCAGGAGCACCAAATGGTAAGGGTTAATCCTCCGTCAACCCCAACCCCACCCCCAGGGGCCCCGACATACCCCGTCGGGGTTCCCCCCCAAAATCACCAGGGGACCATCAATTCTGCCAATGAGGGGATCCATACCCGGATGAATCCCCGAACCAATTTTAAACCAACTTCAAGGACCCACCAATAAACAACACCACAACGAAGGCACCTTGAAACCCTTCAAGTGCCTGAGACCCCCCGCAACCAAAGGGCCCTCTCAATACCTCCCTGCAAGCCAAGAGCCCATAAGTCAGTTCCCACCGCATTAAGGTGTACCCCGTCAGCCAACCAAAATTCCTCTTCCGTCCTTTCCAACTCAACATGCCGTATTGCTATACCCCCGTTCCGACTAACAAACTTCGAGATCGCCCTATTAACCTTCGCCCGCGCCTTGTTCAACCTGTCAACTGACCGCGCTTTCTCACTCTCACCCCCCCATTGCTACCCTAATACCCCCCCTTTTCCCCTCAATTGCCAACAACCACCTGGGGACGTACATACGACTTAAAGCGCTGCGACTTCCACCTACCAATCTGCTTAACTGTCTCCTCCGGTAGGCCGCATATAGAGGCCTCCGTCGCTGCCCCAATCCGAAAGACTTCGGATCTAACCCCAACGACTTCAAACATGCCCTAAAAACACTCACAAATTGGTATCTCGATAAAAAGGACCCATCCTCGTGACATAATAAGGGGCCATCCACCTTCGGACGGATCTGTTGAAAATTCCCGAGACACTTGAACGGGCACATATCAGATGCCACAACCATCCCCAAACGGACCAGTCTACCCACACCTCTCTGATCAGTTTTCGATTTCCTAATCCAAAATTCAACTCCGTTTTCCACTGACATAATGTCACCCCAATCCAAGGCCCCGGGGAACGCCTTACTGGGCGATACCAACTCCCCAACCCGCAGGGCTCCAAAAAACGCCAAAGAAAGGCTAACTTAAACAAACTCACCTCAAACGGAGATAGACAAACCCCCCACAACGCCCTACCCAGCCGGGTAGGGACCCAGCCCAGCCCAGCTGGGACCCAGTTTGAGCGAGGAACGGAACAAGTCCTTCCCACACCAAGGTTTGCAGGCCCTACCTCAGTCAGGGTTTCACCCACACTCTACAGCTCCGGAATGTCATGCTCTTCAGCCTCCTCCTCCTCCTGCGCATCCTCATCCACTTTACCCTCCACACCAGTCCCAAGCTGGAAGCACTGCAGCACTGCCTCGGCGAAGCGGCAACAGACTGTGCTGCAGCTAATCTGCATAGGTGACAAACCCCACAATGCAGAAGAGGTGTGGACAGCTCTAAAACAGCATGCAGATCACTGGCTAACACCTCTGAACCTAAAGCCAGGAAAGGTTGTGTGTGACAATGGCCGGAACCTGGTGGCGGCTTTGAGGCGAGGCCAGCTGACACATGTTCCATGCATGGCCCATGTGCTCAACCTCGTGGTTCAGCGGTTTCTAAAGTCATACCCAGAGCTGTCTGATCTGCTGGTAAAAGTTCGCTGCCTGTCTGCACATTTTCGAAAGTCACCTACTGCTTCAGCCGGCCTTGCCGGCTTTCAGCGTCGTTTGCATCTTCCGGCTCACAGACTGGTGTGTGATGTCCCCACGCGTTGGAATTCAACTCTGCACATGTTGATCAGGATATGTGAGCAGAAGAGGGCAGTTGTTGAGTACCTGCATCACCTAAGCCGTCGGGAAATGGGTCAAACTCCACACATAACACCTGAGGAGTGGAGATGGATGTCCGACCTATGTACCATCCTCCAAAACTTTGAGGACTCCACCAAGATGGTGAGCGGCGATGACGCCATTATTAGCGTCACCATACCGCTTCTCTGCCTTCTAAAACGGTCTCTGCTCAAAACCAAACATGATGCATTGCAGGCGGAACACGATGAGTTGGAGCAAGAAACAGTAGTGGGTGTGGGTGATAACACACAGTCCAGCCTCGTCTCATCACAACGTGCAGTGGAGGACTATGACGAGGAGGAGGATGAAGACATGGAGCAACTCTCCGGCCAAATTGAGGATATGACATGCATACCAATCATATGCTCAGTTCAGCGTGGCTGGCCAGAGGACAGGGTAGATGATGAGGAGGAGGAGGAGGAGGAGGAGGAGAAGGAGGAGGACAGCATGTTCAGTCATCGTGTTGGTCTGGATACTGAAGTGATGGCTGTTAAGAGTCTGGCGCACATGGATGACTTTATGGTAAGCTGCCTGTCTCGTGACCCTCGCGTTAAGAACATCTTGGCCGACAATCATTACTGGTTGGTAACACTGTTAGACCCACGCTACAAGGAGAACTTTATGTCTCTTATTCCCGAGGCGGAGAGGTCAGCCAAAATGCAGCAGTTCCGGAAGGCCATAGTCACGGAAGTAGGCAAAGCATTCCCTTCACAAAACGCTAGCGTCATAATTGTAACACTATTAGTTAAAAGAAAGGGATAAAATGTAAAAAAAAACAAAATAAGGCATGACTTTTTTTTAACATCAAATTTTTTTTTTTTAGATTTAACCAAAGAATGTGCACATTTGTTATAATAAACAAGTGAAAAATGTTGAAAATCAGTCATCCAAAGGTGTGTGAAAAAAATATATATATATGGTACCAATAAAAATGTCACTTTGTCCTGCAAAGAATGCAGCCCCCCAAATTATTTTTTTCCTCTGTGCGGCCCATACACCCAGCCGAGTTTGAGACCCCCTGCCTTACACTATATAGATATCATGTTCATTCCCCATCTATCTTGCTCAGGAGAGCATCTCCCTCCCCCGGCACCAAGAGCAGCTCATATTGAATTGTTACATTGACTAGTAACACTGCACACAGAAATGCACCTTAATATTCCACTGTTAACCCTTTCCTCCCAGCAGTAACACACAACTCCTCACCTTGATATCATGGTGATTTATGGTCAGAATGACTTCAATGCGATCAGTGATTTCTATTCTAGCTCTGCTCACATAGATTTTATATCCACACTCAACTATAGGCCGTTCTTCATATTTTGGGGGCTTTTAGTCAGATATACTAGTTTGTGCCTGTATAGTATTGGTGTAGATGGGAGTGTAGGGCATGGGTTACATGGCACTGTGGTGGGATACTGATGGGAGGTATTGGTGCTGTGTTTGATGCTTCTACTGGGTATTTTCCTACAAATACTGGAACAGCTCACTGCTTAGAATGATCCTTCCCAGCTCTATAATATATTATATATACCCCACAATGCAGGCTCACACACACATTTGTCTCAAGTGTGTTGTAGGGACACAGATACAGTCTTGGTCATGTGACTAAAGGCTACTTTACACACTGCGATATCGGTCCCGATATCGCTAGTGTGGGTACCCGCCCCCATCTGTTGCGCGACACGGGCAAATCGCTGCCCATGCCGCACAACACCGACCAGACCCGTCACACATACTTACCTGACCGGCGACGTCGCTGTGACCGGCGAACCGCCTCCTTTCTAAGGGGGCGGTCCGTGCGGCGTCACAGCGACGTCACTGAGCGACCGCCCAATAGCAGCGGAGGGGCGGAGATGAGTGGCCGGAACATCCCGCCCACCTCCTTCCTTCCTCATAGCGGCTGGGAGGCAGGTAAGGAGAGGTTCCTCGTTTCTGCGGTGTCACACGGAGTGATGTGTGCTGCCGCAGGAGCGACAAACTACATCGTTACTGCTGCAGTAACGATAATCGAGAATGGAGACCCATGTCACCGATGAGCGATTTTGCACGTTTTTGCAACGATGCAAAATCGCTCATTGGTGTCACACGCAGCAACATCGCTAATGCGGCCGGATGTGCGTCACAAATTCCGTGACCCCAACGACTCCGCATTAGCGATGTCGCAGCGTGTAAAGCCCCCTTTAGTGGGAGTGGTGTACAGGGTCTTAGCAGTAAAGAGTATTCCATATTTCTGCCAGATACCCACAGAGATATTGAAATCTGAAAAAAGAGACTTCTGCTCATTGAAGGTAAGAACTGCTCACATAGCGTTCAACTCCACAGCAAACGAGTGCTCTAGCACTGGCATCTCAGCAGGGATATTCCCCTACTACACATGTGTGTCTGGGTCGCTGTGACAGTTTACAGGACATAACTCAAGGCACCTAGATAGAAGGCAGAGGTACTGGGATTGGTTGGTTTTTGGTGACGGAGGTGCAGGGGCTGGCGCCCATGTGCAGTGCTGGCTAAGGTATATTGATGATATTTTGATTTTTTGGCAGGGCACTGTGGAGCAGCTCGAGACATTTATGGAGGAACTTAATAACAACACCTTTAACATCAGATTGACGCATAAGCATAGCAGCAGTTGCGTTGACTTCCTGGATATTAAAATTTCATTCGGTTCTGAGCGAATTGTTCAGACCGACGTCCATAGGAAGGAAACATCAGTCAACGCACTGCTGCATGCTTCTTCTGCTCATACCCCCTCCACCATCCGGGCCGTACCGACTGGCCAGTTCCTCAGGATGAAGCAAATTTGTTCGTCAGACACTGCTTTTGAACAACAGTCTGCCGACCTCCAGCGCCATAGGGGTGGCAAAGGCGGTCTTCCCCCGGTCTGCCTCAGCAACAGACACTAGCCAATAGTGACTAGTGAGATCAAGGGTAGAAAAATAATTTGCAGTTCTCAATGCGGCTAGCGATTCCTCAATACGGGGGAGTGGTGCTGTCCTTCTTCTTTAACAGGACCAACGGAGCTGCCCAAAGGCTACAACTGTCACGGATAACCCCAGCCGCCTTCATGTTGCTCAACATGTCCTTGGTACACTGGTAATGTGAAGGTGGTATTGGCTTATAGCTCTCTTTGATGGGTGGGTGTGCACCTGTGGGGATGTAGTGTTGGACCCCTTTTATTCCCCCAAAATCTAGCGGATTTTTGCTGAAGACTTGCTCGCTCGTATTCTTGCACTACCCTGTGGACCCGCTTCTTGTGATGTGAAGGTGTGGAGTCAGTGCCTACGTGTAATTCCTTACACCACTCCTCTGGCTGACTTGGTGAGCAGTCACTGACTGGGTGGGGTGCAGTAATAGTGGATGCTGCTACTTGGATAGCATGTGTATCTACTGTGAACAGCTTATCAATGGTGGCAAGTCGGGGCAGCTTAACCTCCTGCTCTCCGCAGTTTAACACTCTCACGGGCACTCTTCCCTTCCGCACTAATGAATAAAACTATGATGTAAATATCATATAGATACCCCACAATTGTAAATAAAGGTAGGTTATGGGAAAAGGGGGAACAGGGAAAGAGGAAAATAGTGTAATAAAGTATACCTTCTGGGGGTGAGAGGAAATGGCAGCACAGCCAGTGGAGGTGAAGCAAAAGGAAGCCTGCAACTAAAGAGTTGAGAGCGTTATCACATGGTGACTGAGCCTGATTGTAAAGGGAGCATAGAGTGGAGCATACTCTGGGCACGTTAGAACCCAAGTTCTTAAACCATGAATATGGACCCCTTTTATTCTCCCAAAGTCTAGCGGATGTTTGCTGAAGACTTGCTCGTATTCTTGCACTACCCTGTGGACCCGCTTCTTGTGATGTGAAGGTGTGGAGTCAGTGCCTACGTGTAATTCCTTACACCACTCCTCTGGTTGACTTGGTGAGCTGTCACTGAATGGGTGTGGTGAAGTAACGGTGGATGCTGTGGCTTGGATATCATATTAAATATAGGGACCCCCATACAGTAGTATGAGAAATTTTTTTGTATTCAATGATCGGTATTACCTTCAGGGGCGCGGCACGTGGACGTGCGTTCCATTAGCCTCACTGCATTCCACTCCCATACAGGAAGTGGGCGCAGCTATTACTACGGTCGCACATAAAAGAACCCACAGCCACCACTGCACACAGCTGACTCCACCACTGGAAACCCACTTCTACACCAACGCAGGTAAGACAGGATCGGCACCTCTATGCTCCCGTTACAATCAGGCTCAGTCACCATGTGATAATGCTCTCAACAATTTAGTTGCAGGCTTCCCCTTGCTTCACCTCCACTGGCTGTGCTGCCATTTCCTCTCCCCCCTGGAAGGTATACTTTATTACACTATTTTCCTGTTTCCCTCTTCTCCCTTTTCCCATAACCTACCTTTATCTGCATTTGTGGGGTATCTATATACTATTTATATCACAGTTTTATTCATTAATACGGAAGGGAAGAGTGCGCGTGAGAGTGTTGAACTGCGGAGAGCAAGAGGTTAAGCTGCCCCGATTTTCCACCATTGATAAGCTGTTCACAGTAGATACACATGCTATCCAAGCAGCAGCAGCATCCACCATTACTGCACCCCACCCAGTCAGTGACAGCTCACCAAGTCAGCCAGAGGAGTGGTGTCAGGAATTACACGTAGGCACTGACTACACACCTTCACATCACAAGAAGGGGGTGCAAGTGTGACGCCCTGGACTAGCCAGTTAGTCACAGACATAACACACACACACACCCCCTTTCCCGGATAGTTACACTAGTCAGACACAAAACCGTTGTTGCCTCCCTCCAGGGGCTGATGTCCACACCAGGTGGGGCGGTGCCAGGCGGTTGGCCCCACCCACCAAGGAGTTCACAGGCCTGGAGGTGGGAAAACCAGTTAGTTAGTTGAAGTTCAGTTAAGAGTTGAACCGTGGAGGTAGTGAGTTCAGGGAACAGCCCAGTTTTGGGTAGGAGTGCAAAACTGCTAGTGTCAGATCCCAGGCACTATGGGGAGATAAGGTATGCACACCAGTGACTATGTAAGGGGAATACATGAAATAGCAGAAACTGCTGTGTGAATACTGACTTGAAAAATTCAATAGCATTAATTCACATAATCCTAGTGACTGCGCACACAACATGGCCAAACGAAAACAAAAGACAGTACCTGGCCATTCAATCAAATGGAAACTCATAGGCAACACAGTCCATTAGACTAGGCAATTACATGCAGCCAAACAAAGTTCATGGGCCTTGCCTCAGAGTCGAACCCACAACCTCTTGGAGAACAAGCAAAGAGCCTACCACTAAACCAACTCAGAGAAGTTGGAAACCGACTCTACATTAATTAACATAATCCTAGTGACTGCGCACACAACATGGCCAAACAAAAGCAAAAGACAGTACCTAGCCTATCAATCCAATAGAAACTCATAGGTAACACAGTACATTGGACTAGGCAATTACATGCAGCCATACAAAGCCCATGGGTCTTGCCCCAGAGTCGAACCCACAAACTCTCGTAGCCAGGGCAAAGAGCCTACCACTACACCAACACAGAGAAGTAGGTGAATGACTCTACATTAATTCACATAATCCTAGTGACTACGCACACAACATGGCCAAACAAATGCAAAAGACATTATCTGGCCTATCAATCCAATGGAAACTCATAGGCAACACAGTCCATTAGACTAGGCACTTACATGCAGCCATGTAAAGTTCATGGGCATTGCCTCAGAGTCGAACCCACAACCTCTTGGAGAACAAGCAAAGAGCCTACCACTAAACCAACTCAGAGAAGTTGGAAACCGACTCTACATTAATTAACATAATCCTAGTGACTGCGCACACAACATGGCCAAACAAAAGCAAAAGACAGTACGTGGCCTATCAATCCAACGGAAACTCATAGGTAACACAGTACATTGGACTAGGCAATTACATGCAG
This sequence comes from Anomaloglossus baeobatrachus, assembly GCF_048569485.1. Lineage (NCBI taxonomy): Eukaryota > Metazoa > Chordata > Amphibia > Anura > Aromobatidae > Anomaloglossus > Anomaloglossus baeobatrachus. The sequence continues at coordinate 418,961 of NW_027441910.1, forward strand.
CCATACAAAGCCCATGGGCCTTGCCCCAGAGTCAAACCCACAACCTCTCATAGCCAAGGCAAAGAGCCTACCAATACACCAACACAGAGAAGTGGAAAACCATTTCTACATTAATTCACATAATCCTAGTGACTGCGCACACAACATGGCCAAACAAAAGCAAAAGACAGTACCTGGCCTATCAATCCAATGGGAACTCATAGGCAACACAGTTAATTGAACTAGGCAATTACATGCAGCCATACAAACTCCATGGGCCTTGCCTCAGAGTCAAACCCACAACCTCTTGCAGCTAAGCAAAGAGCCTTCCACTACAGCAACACAGAGAACTGGGAAACTGATTCTACATTAATTCACATAATCCTACCGACTGCGCACACAACATAACCAAACAAAAGATAATACCTGGCCAATCAATCCAATGGAAACTCATAGGCAACACAGTCCATTGGACTAGGCAATTACACGCAGCCATATAAAGTCCATGGGCTTTGCCTCAGAGTCAAACCCACAATTTCTCGCAGCCCAAGCAAAGAGCCTACCACTACACCAAGACAGAGAAGTTGGAAACTGAGTTTACATTAGTTCACATAATCCTAGTGACTGCGCACACAACATGGCCAAACAAAAGCAAAAGACAGTACCTGGCCTATCAATCCAATGGGAACTCATAGGCAAAACAGTTAATTGAAATAGGCAATTACATGCAGCCATACAAACTCCAGGGGCCTTGCCTCAGAGTCGAACCCACAACCTCTTGCAGCTTAAGCAAAGAGACTACCACTACACCAACACAGAGAAGTAGGTGAATGACTCTACATTAATTCACATAATCCTAGTGACTGCGCACACAACATTGCCAAACAAAAGAAAAAGACAGTACCTGGCCTATCAATCCAATAGAAACTCATAGGCAAAGCAATCAATTGGACTAGGCAATTACATGCAGCCATACAAAGTCCATGGGCCTTGCCTCAAAGTCGAACTCACAACCTCTCGCAGCTCAAGCAAAGAGCCTACCACTACACCAACACAGAGAAATGTAAACCTGACTCTACATTATTTCACATAATCCTAGTGACTGCGCACACAACATGGCCAAACGAAAACAAAAGACAGTAACTGGCCTATCAATCCAATAGAAACTCATAGGCAAAGCAATCAATTGGACTAAGCAATTACATGCAGCCATTCAAAGTCCATGAGCCTTGCATTAGAGTCGAACCCACAACCTCTCGCAGCCCAAGCAAAGAGCCTACCACTACACCAACACAGAGAAGTGGGAAACTGACTCTACATTAATTCCCATAACCCTAGTGACTGCGCACACAACATGGTCAAACAAAAGCAAAAGGCAGTACCTGGCCTATCAATCCAATGGAAACTCATAGGCAACATAGTCCATTGGACTAGGCAATTACATGCAGCCATACAAAGTCCATGGGCCTTGCCTCAGAGTCAAACCCACAACCTCTGGCAGAACAAGCAAAGAGCCTACAACTACAAAAACACAAAGAAGTAGGAAGCTGCGTCTACATTAATTCACATAATCCTAGTGACTGCGCACACAACATGGCCAAACAAAAGCAGAAGACATTACCTAGCCTATCAAGCCAATGGAAACTCATAGGCAACACAGTCAATTGAACTAGGCGATTACATGCAGCCATACAAACTCCATGGGCCTTGCCTCAGAGTCGAACCCACAATTTCTCGCAGCCCAAGCAAAGAGCCTGCCACTACACCAACACAGAGAAGTTGGAATCTGAGTTTACATTAGTTCACATAATCCTAGTGACTGCGCACACAACATGGCCAAACAAAAGCAAAAGACAGTACCTGGCCTATCAATCCGATGGGAACTCATAGGCAACACAGTCAATTGAACTAGGCGATTACATGCAGCCATACAAACTCCATGGGCCTTGCCTCAGAGTCGAACCCACAACCTCTCGCAGCTTAAGCAAAGAGACTACCACTACACCAACACAGAGAATTAGGTGAATGACTCTACATTAATTCACATAATCCTAGTGACTGCGCACACAACATGGCCAAACAAAAGCAAAAGACAGTACCTGGCCTATTAATCCAATGGAAACTCATAGGCAACGCAATCCTTTGGACTAGGCAATAACATGCAGCCATACAAAGTCCATGGGCCTTGCCTCAGAGTCAAAACCACTACCTCTCAAAGTCCAAGCAAAGAGCCTACCAATACACCAACACAGAGAAGTGCGAAATTGACTCAACATAAATTCACATAATCCTAGTGACTGCGCACACAACATGGCCAAACAAAAGCAATAGACAGTCCCTGGCCTATCAATCCAATGGAAACTCATAGACAACATAGTCCATTGGACTAGGCAATTACATGCAGCCATACAAAGTCCATGGGCCTTGCCTCAGAGTCGAACTCACAACCTCTCGCAGCCCAAGAAAAAAGCCTACCACTACATCAACACAGAGAAGTGTGAAACTGACTCTACATTAATTCACATAATCCTAGTGACTGCGCACACAACATGGCCAAACAAAAGCAAAAGACAGTACCTGGCCTATCATTCCAATTGAAACTCATAGGTAACATAGTCCATTGGACTAGGCAATAACATGCAGCCATACAAAGTCCATGGGCCTTGCCTCAAAGTTGAACTCACAACCTCTCGCAGCTCTAGCAAAGAGCCTACAACTACACCAACACAGAGAAATGTGAACCTGACTCTACATTAATTCACATAATCCTAGTGACTGCGCACACAACATGGCCAAACAAAAGCAAAAGACAGTACCTGGCCTATAAATCCAATAGAAACTCATAGGCAACACAGTCCATTGGACTAGACAATTACATGGAGACATACAAAGTCCATGGGCCTTGCCTCAGAGTCAAACCCACAACCTCTCGCAGCCAAGCAAAGAGCCTACCACTACACCAACACAGAGAAGTGGGAAACTGATTCTACATTAATTCACATAATCCTACCGACTGCGCACACAACATGGCCAAACAAAAGAAAATACCTGGCCTATCAATCCAATGGAAACTCATAGGCAACACAGTCCATTAGACTAGGCAAATACATGCAGCCATACAAAGCCCATGGGCCTTGCCCCAGAGTCGAACCCACAACCTCTTGTAGCCCAAGCAAAGAGCCTACAAATACACCAACACAGAGAAGTGGAAAACTGATTCTACATTAATTCACATAATCCTAGTGACTGCGCACACAACATGGCCAAACAAAAGCAAAAGACATTACCTGGCCTATAAATCCAATAGAAACTCATAGGCAAAGCAATCAATTGGACTAGGCAATTACATGCAGCCATACAAAGTCCATGGGCCTTGCCTCAGAGTCGAACCCACAACCTCTTGTAGCCCAAGCAAAGAGCCTACCACTACACCAACACAGAGAAGTTGGTACAGAGTTTACATTAGTTCACATAATCCTAGTGACTGTGCACACAACATGGCCAAACAAAAGCAAAAGACAGTCCCTGGCCTATCAATCCAATGGAAACTCATATACAACATAGTCCATTGGACTAGGCAATTACATGCAGCCATACAAAGTCCATGGGCCTTGCCTCAGAGTCAAACCCACAACCTGTGGCAGAACAAGCAAAGAGCTTACAACTACACCAACACAAAAAAGTAGGAAGCTGCGTCTACATTAATTTACATATTCCTAGCGACTGCGCACACAACATGGCCAAACAAAAGCAAAAGACATTACCTGGCCTATCAAGCCAATGGAAACTCATAGGCAACACAGTCCATTGGACTAAACAATTACATGCAGCCATACAAAGTCCATGGGCTTTGCCTCAGAGTCAAACCCACAATTTCTCGCATCCCAAGCAAAGAGCCTACCACTACACCAACACAGACAAGTTGGAAACTGAGTTTACATTAGTTCACATAATCCTAGTGACTGTGCACACAACATGGCGAAACAAATGCAAAAGACATTATCTGGCCTATCAATCCAATGGAAACTCATAGGCAACACAGTCCATTAGACTAGGCAAATACATGCAGCCATACAAAGTTCATGGGCCTTGCCTCAGAGTCGAACCCACAACCTCTTGGAGAACAAGCAAAGAGCCTACCACTAAACCAACACAGAGAAGTTGGAAACTGATTCTACATTAATTCACATAATCCTACCGACTGCGCACACAACATGGCTAAACAAAAGCAAAAGACAGTACCTGGCTTATCAATCCAATGGAAACTCATAGGCAACACAGTCCATTGGACTAGGCAATAACATGCAGCCATAAAAAGTCCATGGGCCTTGCCTCAGAGTCAAACCCACAACCTCTCGCAGCTCAAGCAAAGAGCCTACCACTACACCAACACAGAGAAATGTGAACCTGCCTCTACATTAATTCACATAATCCTAGTGAGTGCGCACACAACATGGCCAAACGAAAACAAAAGACAGTACCTGGCCTATCAATCCAATGGAAACTCATAGGCAACACAGTCCATTGGACTAGGCAATTACATGCAGCCATAAAAAGTCCATGGGCCTTGCCTCAGAGTCAAACCCACAACCTCTCGCAGCCCAAGCAAAGAGCCTACCACTACACCAACACAGAGAAATGTGAAACTGACTCTACATTAATTCACATAATCCTAGTGACTGCGCACACAACATGGCCAAACGAAAGCAAAAGTCAATACCTGGCCTATCAATCCAATGGAAACTCATAGGCAACAAAGTCCATTGGACTAGGCAATTACATGCAGCCATAAAAAGTCCATGGGCCTTGCCTCAGAGTCAAACCCACAACCTCTCAAAGCCCAAGCAAAGAGCCTACCACTACACCAACAAAGAGAAATGTGAAACTGACTCTACATTAATTCACATATTCCTAGTGACTGCGCACACAACATGGCCAAACAAAAGCAAAAGAAAGCACCTGGCCTATCAATCCAATGGAAACTCATAGGTAACGCAGTCCATTGGACTATGCAATTACATGCAGCCATACAAAGTCCATGGGCCTTGCCTCAGAGTCGAACTCACAACCTCTCGCAGCCCAACAAAAAAGCCTACCACTTCAGCAACACAGAGAAGTGTGAAACTGTCTCTACATTAACTCACATAATCCTAGTGACTGCGCACAAAACATGGCCAAACGAAAACAAAAGACAGTACCTGGCCTATCAATCCATTGGACTAGGCAATTACATGCAGCCATACAAAGTCCATGGGCCTTGCCTCAGAGTTAAACCCACAACCTCTTACAGCCCAAGCAAAGAGCCTACCACTACACCAACACAGAGAAGTGCGAAACTGACTCAACATAAATTCACATAATCCTAGTGACTGCGCACACAACATGGCCAAACAAAAGCTAAAGACAGTCCCTTGCCTATCAATCCAATGGAAACTCATAGACAACATAGCCCATTGGAATAGGCAATTACATGCAGCCTCACAAAGTCCATAGGCCTTGCCTCAGAGTCAAACCTACAACCTCAAGCAGAACAAGCAAAGAGCCTACAACTACACCAACACAAAGAAGTAGGAAGCTGCGTCTACATTAATTCACATAATCCTAGTGAATGCGCACACAACATGGCCAAACAAAAGCAAAAGACATTACCTGGCCTATCAGGCCAATGGAAACTCATAGGCAACACAGTCCATTGAACTAGGCGATTACATGCAGCCATACAAAGTCCATGGGCCTTGCCTCAGAGTCAAACCCACAACCTCTCGCAGCCAAGCAAAGCAGCTTCCACTACACCAACACAGAGAAGTGGGAAACGGATTCTACATTAATTCACATAATCCTAGTGACTGCGCACACAACATGGCCAAACAAAAGCAAAAGACAATACCTGGCCTATCAATCCAATGGAAACTCGTAGGCAACACAGTCCATTGGACTTGACAATTACATGCAGCCATACAAAGTCCATGGGCCTTGCCTCAGAGTCAAACCCACAACCTCTGGCAGAACAAGCAAAGAGCCTACAACTACACCAACACAAAGAAGTAGGAAGTTGCGTCTACATTAATTCACATAATCCTAGTGAATGTGCACACAACATGGCCAAACAAAAGCAAAAGACATTACCTGGCCTATCAAGCCAATGGAAACTCATAGGCAACACAGTCCATTGAACTAGACAATTACATGGAGACATACAAAGTCCGTGGGCCTTGCCTCAAAGTCAAACCCACAACCTCTCGCAGCCAAGCAAAGAGCCTACCACTACACCAACACAGATAAGTGGGAAACTGATTCTACATTAATTCACATAATCCTACCGACTGCGCACACAACATGGCCAAACAAAAGACAATACCTGGCCTATCAATCCAATGGAAACTCATAGGCAACACAGTCCATTAGACTAGGCAAATACATGCAGCCATACAAAGTTCATGGGCCTTGCCTCAGAGTCGAACCCACAACTTCTTGGAGAACAAGCAAAGAGCCTACCACTAAACCAACACAGAAAAGTTGGAAACCGACTCTACATTAATTCACATAATCCTAGTGACTGCGCACACAACATGGCCAAACAAAAGCAAAAGACAGTACCTGGCCTATCAATCCAATGGAAACTCATAGGTAACACAGTACATTAGACTAGGCAATTAAATGCAGCCATACAAAGCCCATGGGCCTTGCCCCAGAGTCGAACCCACAACCTCTCGTAGCCCAAGCAAAGAGCCTACCAATACACCAACACAGAGAAGTGAAAAACTGATTCTACATTAATTCACATAATCCTAGTGACTGCGCACACAACATGGCCAAACAAAAGCAAAAGACAGTCCCTGGCCTATCAATCCAATGGAAACTCATATACAACATAGTCCATTGGACTAGGCAATTACATGCAGCCATACAAAGTCCATGGGCCTTGCCTCAGAGTCAAACCCACAACCTCTGGCAGAACAAGCAAAGAGCTTACAACTACACCAACACAAAAAAGTAGGAAGGTGCGTCTACATTAATTCACATATTCCTAGAGACTGCGCACACAACATGGCCAAACAAAAGCAAAAGACATTACCTGGCCTATCAAGCCAATGGAAACTCATAGGCAACACAATCCATTGGACTAAACAAATACATGCAGCCATACAAAGTCCATGGGCTTTGCCTCTGAGTCAAACCCACAATTTGTCGCAGCCCAAGCAAAGAGCCTACCACTACACCAACACAGACAAGATGGAAACTGAGTTTACATTAGTTCACATAATCCTAGTGACTGTGCACACAACATTGCGAAACAAATGCAAAAGACATTATCTGGCCTATCAATCCAATGGAAACTCATAGGCAACACAGTCCATTAGACTAGGCAAATACATGCAGCCATACAAAGTTCATGGGCCTTGCCTCAGAGTCGAACCCACAACCTCTTGGAGAACAAGCAAAGAGCCTACCACTAAACCAACACAGAGAAGTTGGAAACTGACTCTACATTAATTCACATAATCCTAGTGACTGCGCACACAACATGGCCAAACAAAAGCAAAAGACAGTACCTGGCCTATCAATCCAATGGAAACTCATAGGCAACACAGTCCATTGGACTAGACAATTACATGGAGACATACAAAGTCCATGGGCCTTGCTTCAGAGTCAAACCCACAACCTCTCGCAGCCAAGCAAAGAGCCTACCACTACACCAATACAGAGAAGTGGGAAACTGATTCTACATTAATTCACATAATCCTACCGACTGCGCACACAACATGGCTAAACAAAAGCAAAAGACAGTACCTGGCTTATCAATCCAATGGAAACTCATAGGCAACACAGTCCATTGGACTAGGCAATAACATGCAGCCATACAAAGTCCATGGGCCTTGCCTCAAAGTCGAACTCACAACCTCTCGCAGCTCAAGCAAAGAGCCTACCACTACACCAACACAGAGAAATGTGAACCTGCCTCTACATTAATTCACATAATCCTAGTGACTGCGCACACAACATGGCCAAACGAAAGCAAAAGTCCATACCTGGCCTATCAATCCAATGGAAACTCATAGGCAACACAGTCCATTGGACTAGGCAATTACATGCAGCCATAAAAAGTCCATGGGCCTTGCCTCAGAGTCAATCCCACAACTTCTCGCAGCCCAAGCAAAGATCCTACCACTACACCAACACAGAGAAATGTGAAACTGACTCTACATTAATTCACATAATCCTAGTGACTGCGCACACAACATGGCCAAACGAAAGCAAAAGTCAATACCTGGCCTATCAATCCAATGGAAACTCATAGGCAACACAGTCCAGTGGACTAGGCAATTACATGCAGTTATACAAAGTCCATGAACCTTGCATTAGAGTCAAACCCACAACTTCTCGCAGCCAAAGCAAAGAGCCTACCACTACACCAACACAGAGAAGTTTGAAACTGACTCTTCATTAACTCACATAATCCTAGTGACTGCGCACACAACATGGCCAAACGAAAGCAAAAGACAGTACCTGGCCTATCAATCCAATGGAAACTCATAGGCAACACAGTCCATTGGACTAGGCAATTACATGCAGCCATACAAAGTCCATGGGCCTTGCCTCAGAGTCGAACTCACAACCTCTCGCAGCCCAAGAAAAAAAGCCTACCGCTACAGCAACACAGAGAAGTGTGAAACTGCCTCTACATTAATTCACATAATCCTAGTGACTGCGCACACAACATGGCCAAACAAAAGCAAAAGACAGTACCTGGCCTATCATTCCAATTAAAACTCATAGGCAACATAGTCCATTGGACTAGGCAATAACATGCAGCCATACAACGTCCATGGGCCTTGCCTCAAAGTCGAACTCACAACCTCTCGCAGCTCAAGCAAAGAGCCTACCACTACACCAACACAGAGAAATGTGAACCAGACTCTACATTAATTCACATAATCCTAGTGACTGCGCACACAACATGGCCAAACAAAAGCAAAAGGCAGTACCTGGCCTATCAATCCAATGGGAACTCATAGGCAACACAGTCAATTGAACTACGCAATTATATGCAGCCATACAAACTCCATGGGCCTTGCCTCAGAGTCGAACCCACAACCTCTCGCAGCTTAAGCAAAGAGCCTACCCCTAAACCAACACAGAGAAGTTGGGAACTGGCTCTACATTAATTCACATAATCCTAGTGACTGCGCACACAACATGGCCAAACAAAAGCAAAAGTCAATACCTGGCCTATCAATCCAATGGAAACTCATAGGCAACACAGTCCAGTGGACTAGGCAATTACATGCAGTTATACAAAGTCCATGAACCTTGCATTAGAGTCAAACCCACAACTTCTCGCAGCCAAAGCAAAGAGCCTACCACTACACCAACACAGAGAAGTTTGAAACTGACTCTTCATTAACTCACATAATCCTAGTGACTGCGCACACAACATGGCCAAACGAAAGCAAAAGACAGTACCTGGCCTATCAATCCAATGGAAACTCATAGGCAACACAGTCCATTGGACTAGGCAATTACATGCAGCCATACAAAGTCCATGGGCCTTGCCTCAGAGTCGAACTCACAACCTCTCGCAGCCCAAGAAAAAAAGCCTACCGCTACAGCAACACAGAGAAGTGTGAAACTGACTCTACATTAATTCACATAATCCTAGTGACTGCGCACACAACATGGCCAAACAAAAGCAAAAGGCAGTACCTGGCCTATCAATCCAATGGGAACTCATAGGCAACACAGTCAATTGAACTACGCAATTATATGCAGCCATACAAACTCCATGGGCCTTGCCTCAGAGTCGAACCCACAACCTCTCGCAGCTTAAGCAAAGAGCCTACCCCTAAACCAACACAGAGAAGTTGGGAACTGGCTCTACATTAATTCACATAATCCTAGTGACTGCGCACACAACATGGCCAAACAAAAGCAAAAGACAGTACCTGGCCTATCAATCCAATGGAAACTCATAGGCAACACAGTCCATTGGACTAGACAATTACATGGAGACATACAAAGTCCATGGGCCTTGCCTCAGAGTGAAACCCACAACCTCGCGCAGCCAAGCAAAGAGCCTACCACTACACCAACACAGAAAAGTGGGAAACTGGTACTACATTAATTCACATAATCCTACTGACTGCGCACACAACATGGCCAAACAAAAGCAAAAGTCAGTACCTGGCTTATCAATCCAATGGAAACTCATAGGCAACACAGTCCATTGGACTAGAAAATTACATGGAGACATACAAAGTCCATGGGCCTTGCCTCAGAGTCAAACCCTCAACCTCTCGCAGCCAAGCAAAGAGCCTACCACTACACCAACACAGAGAAGTGGGAAACTGATTCTACATTAATTCACATAATCCTACCGACTGCGCACACAACATGGCCAAACAAAAGACAATACCTGGCCTATCAATCCAATGGAAACTCATAGGCAACACAGTCCATTAGACTAGGCAAATACATGCAGCCATACAAAGTTCATGGGCCTTGCCTCAGAGTCGAACCCACAACTTCTTGGAGAACAAGCAAAGAGCCTACCACTAAACCAACACAGAAAAGTTGGAAACCGACTCTACATTAATTCACATAATCCTAGTGACTGCGCACACAACATGGCCAAACAAAAGCAAAAGACAGTACCTGGCCTATCAATCCAATGGAAACTCATAGGTAACACAGTACATTAGACTAGGCAATTAAATGCAGCCATACAAAGCCCATGGGCCTTGCCCCAGAGTCGAACCCACAACCTCTCGTAGCCCAAGCAAAGAGCCTACCAATACACCAACACAGAGAAGTGAAAAACTGATTCTACATTAATTCACATAATCCTAGTGACTGCGCACACAACATGGCCAAACAAAAGCAAAAGACAGTCCCTGGCCTATCAATCCAATGGAAACTCATATACAACATAGTCCATTGGACTAGGCAATTACATGCAGCCATACAAAGTCCATGGGCCTTGCCTCAGAGTCAAACCCACAACCTCTGGCAGAACAAGCAAAGAGCTTACAACTACACCAACACAAAAAAGTAGGAAGGTGCGTCTACATTAATTCACATATTCCTAGAGACTGCGCACACAACATGGCCAAACAAAAGCAAAAGACATTACCTGGCCTATCAAGCCAATGGAAACTCATAGGCAACACAATCCATTGGACTAAACAAATACATGCAGCCATACAAAGTCCATGGGCTTTGCCTCTGAGTCAAACCCACAATTTGTCGCAGCCCAAGCAAAGAGCCTACCACTACACCAACACAGACAAGATGGAAACTGAGTTTACATTAGTTCACATAATCCTAGTGACTGTGCACACAACATTGCGAAACAAATGCAAAAGACATTATCTGGCCTATCAATCCAATGGAAACTCATAGGCAACACAGTCCATTAGACTAGGCAAATACATGCAGCCATACAAAGTTCATGGGCCTTGCCTCAGAGTCGAACCCACAACCTCTTGGAGAACAAGCAAAGAGCCTACCACTAAACCAACACAGAGAAGTTGGAAACTGACTCTACATTAATTCACATAATCCTAGTGACTGCGCACACAACATGGCCAAACAAAAGCAAAAGACAGTACCTGGCCTATCAATCCAATGGAAACTCATAGGCAACACAGTCCATTGGACTAGACAATTACATGGAGACATACAAAGTCCATGGGCCCTGCTTCAGAGTCAAACCCACAACCTCTCGCAGCCAAGCAAAGAGCCTACCACTACACCAATACAGAGAAGTGGGAAACTGATTCTACATTAATTCACATAATCCTACCGACTGCGCACACAACATGGCTAAACAAAAGCAAAAGACAGTACCTGGCTTATCAATCCAATGGAAACTCATAGGCAACACAGTCCATTGGACTAGGCAATAACATGCAGCCATACAAAGTCCATGGGCCTTGCCTCAAAGTCGAACTCACAACCTCTCGCAGCTCAAGCAAAGAGCCTACCACTACACCAACACAGAGAAATGTGAACCTGCCTCTACATTAATTCACATAATCCTAGTGACTGCGCACACAACATGGCCAAACGAAAGCAAAAGTCCATACCTGGCCTATCAATCCAATGGAAACTCATAGGCAACACAGTCCATTGGACTAGGCAATTACATGCAGCCATAAAAAGTCCATGGGCCTTGCCTCAGAGTCAAACCCACAACTTCTCGCAGCCCAAGCAAAGATCCTACCACTACACCAACACAGAGAAATGTGAAACTGACTCTACATTAATTCACATAATCCTAGTGACTGCGCACACAACATGGCCAAACGAAAGCAAAAGTCAATACCTGGCCTATCAATCCAATGGAAACTCATAGGCAACACAGTCCAGTGGACTAGGCAATTACATGCAGTTATACAAAGTCCATGAACCTTGCATTAGAGTCAAACCCACAACTTCTCGCAGCCAAAGCAAAGAGCCTACCACTACACCAACACAGAGAAGTTTGAAACTGACTCTTCATTAACTCACATAATCCTAGTGACTGCGCACACAACATGGCCAAACGAAAGCAAAAGACAGTACCTGGCCTATCAATCCAATGGAAACTCATAGGCAACACAGTCCATTGGACTAGGCAATTACATGCAGCCATACAAAGTCCATGGGCCTTGCCTCAGAGTCGAACTCACAACCTCTCGCAGCCCAAGAAAAAAAGCCTACCGCTACAGCAACACAGAGAAGTGTGAAACTGACTCTACATTAATTCACATAATCCTAGTGACTGCGCACACAACATGGCCAAACAAAAGCAAAAGACAGTACCTGGCCTATCATTCCAATTAAAACTCATAGGCAACATAGTCCATTGGACTAGGCAATAACAAGCAGCCATACAACGTCCATGGGCCTTGCCTCAAAGTCGAACTCACAACCTCTCGCAGCTCAAGCAAAGAGCCTACCACTACACCAACACAGAGAAATGTGAACCAGACTCTACATTAATTCACATAATCCTAGTGACTGCGCACACAACATGGCCAAACAAAAGCAAAAGGCAGTACCTGGCCTATCAATCCAATGGGAACTCATAGGCAACACAGTCAATTGAACTACGCAATTATATGCAGCCATACAAACTCCATGGGCCTTGCCTCAGAGTCGAACCCACAACCTCTCGCAGCTTAAGCAAAGAGCCTACCCCTAAACCAACACAGAGAAGTTGGGAACTGGCTCTACATTAATTCACATAATCCTAGTGACTGCGCACACAACATGGCCAAACAAAAGCAAAAGTCAATACCTGGCCTATCAATCCAATGGAAACTCATAGGCAACACAGTCCAGTGGACTAGGCAATTACATGCAGTTATACAAAGTCCATGACCCTTGCATTAGAGTCAAACCCACAACTTCTCGCAGCCAAAGCAAAGAGCCTACCACTACACCAACACAGAGAAGTTTGAAACTGACTCTTCATTAACTCACATAATCCTAGTGACTGCGCACACAACATGGCCAAACGAAAGCAAAAGACAGTACCTGGCCTATCAATCCAATGGAAACTCATAGGCAACACAGTCCATTGGACTAGGCAATTACATGCAGCCATACAAAGTCCATGGGCCTTGCCTCAGAGTCGAACTCACAACCTCTCGCAGCCCAAGAAAAAAAGCCTACCGCTACAGCAACACAGAGAAATGTGAACCTGACTCTACATTAATTCACATAATCCTAGTAATGTACTGTGTTACCTATGAGTTTACATTGGATTGATAGGCCAGGTAATGTCTTTTGCTTTTGTTTGGCCATGTTGTGTGCGCAGTCACTAGGATTATGTGAATTAATGTAGAGTCGGTTTCCAACTTCTCTGTGTTGGATTAGTGGTAGGCTCTTTGCTTGTTCTCCAAGAGGATGTGGGTTCGACTCTGAGGCAAGGCCCATGAACTTTATATGGCTGCATGTATTTGCCTAGTCTAATGGACTGTGTTGCCTATGAGTTTCCATTGGATTGATAGGCCAGGTATTGTCTTTTGTTTGGCCATGTTGTGTGCGCAGTCGGTAGGATTATGTGAATTAATGTAGAATCAGTTTCCCACTTCTCTGTGTTGGTGTAGTGGTAGGCTCTTTGCTTGGCTGCGAGAGGTTGTGGGTTTGACTCTGAGGAAAGGCCCATGGACTTTGTATGTCTCCATGTAATTGTCTAGTCCAATGGACTGTGTTGCCTATGATTTTCCATTGGATTGATAGGCCAGGTACTGTCTTTTGCTTTTGTTTGGCCATGTTGTGTGCGCAGTCACTAGGATTATGTGAATTAATGTAAACTCTGTTACCAACTTCTCTGTGTTGGTGTAGTGGTAGGCTCTTTGCTTGGGCTGCGAGAAGTTGTGGGTTTGACTTTTAGGCAAAGCCCATGGACTTTGTATGGCTGCATGTAATTGCCTAGTCCAATGGACTGTGTTGCCTATGAGTTTCCATTGAATTGATAGGCCAGGTATTGTCTTTTGTTTGGCCGTGTTGTGTGCGCAGTCGGTAGGATTGTGTGAATTAATGTAGAATTAGTTTCCCACTTCTCTGTGTTGGTTTAGGGGTAGGCTCTTTGCTTAAGCTGCGAGAGGTTGTGGGTTCGACTCTGAGGCAAGGCCCATGGAGTTTGTATGGCTGCATGTAATTGCGTAGTTCAATTGACTGTGTTGCCTATGAGTTCCCATTGGATTGATAGGCCAGGTACTGCCTTTTGCTTATGTTTGGCCATGTTGTGTTCGCAGTCACTAGGATTATGTGAATTAATGTAGAGTCAGGTTCACATTTCCCTGTGTTGGTGTAGTGGTAGGCTCTTTGCTTGAGCTGCAAGAGGTTGTGAGTTAGACTTTGAGGCAAGGCCCATGGACTTTGTATGGCTGCATGTTATTGCCTAGTCCAATGGACTATGTTGCCTATGAGTTTCAATTGGATTGATAGGCCAGGTACTGTCTTTTGCTTTTGTTTGGCCATGTTGTGTTCGCAGTCACTAGGATTATGTGAATTAATGTAGAGTCATTCACCTACTTCTCTGTGTTGGTGTAGTTGTAGTCTTTTGCTTAAGCTGTGAGAGGTTGTGGGTTCGACTCTGACGCAAAGCACATGGAGTTTGTATGGCAGCATGTAATTGCCTAGTTCAATTGACTGTGTTGCTTATGAGTTTCAATTGAATTGATAGGCCAGGTATTGTCTTTTGTTTGGCCATGTTGTGTGCGCAGTCACTAGGATTATGTGAACTAATGTAAACTCAGTTTCCAACTTCTCTGTGTTGGTGTAATCGTAGGCTATTAACTTGGGCTGCGAGAAATTGTGGGTTTGACTCTGAGGCAAAGCCCATGGACTTTGTATGGCTGCATGTAATTGCCAAGTCCAATGGACTGTGTTGCCTATGAGTTTCCTTTGAATTGATAGGCCAGGTATTGTCTTTTGTTTGGCCATGTTGTGTGCGCAGTCAGTAGGATTATTTGAATTAATGTAGAATCAGTTTCCCACTTCTCTGTGTTGGTGTAGTGGTAGGCTCTTTGCTTGGGCTGCGAGAGGTTGTGGGTTCGACTCTAATGCAAGGCCCATGGACTTTGTATGGCTGCATGTAATTGCCTAGTCCAATGTACTGAGTTAGCTTTGAGTTTCCATTGGATTGATAGGCCAGGTACTGTCTTTTGCTTTTGTTTGGCCATGTTGTGTGCGCAGTCACTAGGATTCTGTGAATTAATGTAGAGTCTGTTTCCAACTTCTCTGTGTTGGTTTAGTGGTAGGCTATTTGCTTGTTCTCCAAGAGGTGGTGGGTTCGACTCTGAGGCAAGGCCCATTAACTTTGTATGACTTTGCTTAGTCTAATGGACTATGTTGCCTATGATTTCATTGGATTGATAGGCCAGATAATACCTTTTGCATTTGTTTGGCCATGTTGTGTGCGCAGTCACTAGGATTATGTGAATTAATGTAGAGTCATTTACCTACTTCTCTGTGTTGGTGTAGTGGTAGTCTCTTTGCTTAAGCTGCGAAAGGTTGTTGGGTCGACTTTGAGGCAAGGCCCATGGAGTTTGTATTGCTGCATGTAATTGCCTATTTTAGTTGACTGTGTTACCTATGAGTTCCTATTGGATTGATAGGCCAGGTACTACCTTTTGCTTTTGTTTGGCCATGTTGTGTGCGCAGTCACTAGGATTATGTGAACTAATGTAAACTCAGTTTTCAACTTCTCTGTGTTGGTGTAGTGGTAGGCACTTTGCTTGGGCTGCGAGAAAATGTGGGTTTGACTCTGAGGCAAAGCCCATAGACTTTGTATGGCTGCATGTAATTGCCTAGTCCAATGTACTGTGTTGCCTATGAGTTTTCATTGGACTGATAGGCCAGGTAATGTCTTTTGTTTGGTTATGTTGTGTGCGAAGTCGGTAGGATTATGTGAATTAATGTAGAATCAGTTTCCCACTTCTCTGTGTTGGTGTAGTGGAAGGCGCTTTGCTTGGCTGCGAGAGGTTGTGGGTTTGACTCTGAGGCAAGGCCCATGGACTTTGTATGGCTGCATGTAATTGCCTAGTTCAATGGACTGTGTTGCCTATGAGTTTCCATTGGCTTGATAGGCCAGGTACTGTCTTTTGCTTTCGTTTGGCCATGTTGTGTGCGCAGTCACTAGGATTATGTGAATTAATGTAGAATCTGTTTTCCACTTCTCTGTGTTGGTGTATTGGTAGGATCTTTGCTTGGGCTGCGAGAAGTTGTGGGTTTGACTCTGAGGCAAGGCCCATGGACTTTTTATGGCTGCATGTAATTGCCTAGTCCAATGGACTGTGTTGCCTATGAGTTTCCATTGGATTGATAGGCCAGGTATGGACTTTTGCTTTCGTTTGGCCATGTTGTGTGCGCAGTCACTAGGATTATGTGAATTAATGTAGAGGCAGGTTCACATTTCTCTGTGTTGGTGTAGTGGTAAGCTCTTTGCTTGAGCTGCGAGAGGTTGTGAGTTCGACTTTGAGGCAAGGCCCATGGACTTTGTATGGCTGCATGTTATTGCCTAGTCCAATGGACTGTGTTGCCTATGAGTTTCCATTGGATTGATAAGCCAGGTACTGTCTTTTGCTTTTGTTTAGCCATGTTGTGTGCGCAGTCGGTAGGATTATGTGAATTAATGTAGAATCAGTTTCCCACTTCTCTGTATTGGTGTAGTGGTAGGCTCTTTGCTTGGCTGCGAGAGGTTGTGGGTTTGACTCTGAAGCAAGGCCCATGGACTTTGTATGTCTCCATGTAATTGTCTAGTCCAATGGACTGTGTTGCCTATGAGTTTCCATTGGATTGATAGGCCAGGTACTGTCTTTTGCTTTTGTTTGGCCATGTTGTGTGCGCAGTCACTAGGATTATGTGAATTAATGTAGAGTCAGTTCCCAACTTCTCTGTGTTGGTTTAGTGGTAGGCTCTTTGCTTGTTCTCCAAGAGGTTGTGGGTTCGACTCTGAGGCAAGGCCCATGAACTTTGTATGGCTGCATGTATTTGCCTAGTCTAATGGACTGTGTTGCCTATGAGTTTCCATTGGATTGATAGGCCAGATAATGTCTTTTGCATTTGTTTCGCAATGTTGTGTGCACAGTCACTAGGATTATGTGAACTAATGTAAACTCAAAAGAACCAATTGAATGACCAAAAAGTAAAGATAGCTACACTCATTTAAGCAGTAAGAACCTATAAAGATGTGAGTGAACCAGCCAATATAAAAGTATATAATCTTTATTGAAAAATTTGTTAAAAGACAAACACATAAAACAGACAATGATGAGGACACATACAATTAACCTCAGGTGAACCAAAATATACAAGCAATAAATAGCATAAGTGCATAATGGTCATGTATCGGAAAAAAAGTGCACCAAAAAAGGGGTGCTGTCCAAGTTTCTTTGAAGAGCCAATAGTCTTTAGGTAGATGAAGAGTGTCCCAAAGAACACCAATAAGGTGGAACTATATTAAATTTCAAGCTAAACAAAGCTTTTTTCTTCATTCAAGACTAAATGTATGAGAGCCACAATCCTATTGCTACAAAACGTGGCATATAACAGGGGAAACAAAGAATACATGTGTCTATGATATTAACAGGATATAATCCTATAAGATGCAAACATAATAGTTTATAAAAAGCAAATCCTGAATGGATCAGGTGGTATAACCACAACAATGTTTCCAAATGCCTACAGTCCCAAACAGGGGAGAAGCAGGATCTCAACCATACATATAAAGAAAAGGCAGAAACTGACGCAAGTGTCAAAATATAACACTTTTTTCACAGGGCTGGACTAGGAGGCCATATTCCCAGTGTTATAATCAGATAGAAGGGCGGAATGGCTGCATTACCACAGTACTATACCTTTACAAGGAAACAGAGTCAGCCATAGGACCGACCCAAACACTGTGGTGAATCCACAAAAACACACACCAGAAGGGTGTTACAGGGCCCAGACTAAAAAGCCATATTCCCAGTACTATAGCCCACAGAAAGGCAGCATGGCTGCAATACCACAGTAATTTGCCCCTACAAGGGAACAAAGTCAGCCATAAGAACCAACCTTAGCACTGAGTGGCAAGCCCACAAAGACACAGACCAGGAAGATAATAACCTGAGGATAAAGGTACCCCGACACGTGTTTCCCCTTGGAAGAAGCTTTTCTGCGAAACACGTGTCGGGGTACCTTTATCCTCAGGTTATTATCTTCCTGGTCTGTGTCTTTGTGGGCTTGCCACTCAGTGCTAAGGTTGGTTCTTATGGCTGACTTTGTTCCCTTGTAGGGGCAAATTACTGTGGTATTGCAGCCATGCTGCCTTTCTGTGGGCTATAGTACTGGGAATATGGCTTTTTAGTCTGGGCCCTGTAACACCCTTCTGGTGTGTGTTTTTGTGGATTCACCACAGTGTTTGGGTCGGTCCTATGGCTGACTCTGTTTCCTTGTAAAGGTATAGTACTGTGGTAATGCAGCCATTCCGCCCTTCTATCTGATTATAACACTGGGAATATGGCCTCCTAGTCCAGCCCTGTGAAAAAAGTGTTATATTTTGACACTTGTGTCAGTTTCTCCCTTTTCTTTATATGTATGGTTGAGATCCTGCTTCTCCCCTGTTTGGGACTGTAGGCATTTGGAAACATTGTTGTGGTTATACCACCTGATCCATTCAGGATTTGCTTTTTGTAAACTATTATGTTTGCATCTTATAGGATTATATCCTGTTAATATCATAGACACATGTATTCTTTGTTTCCCCTGTTATATGCCACGTTTTGTAGCAATAGGATTGTGGCTCTCATACATTTAGTCTTGAATGAAGAAAAAAGCTTTGTTTAGCTTGAAATTTAATATAGTTCCACCTTATTGGTGTTCTTTGGGACACTCTTCATCTACCTAAAGACTATTGGCTCTTCAAAGAAACTTGGACAGCACCCCTTTTTTGGTGCACTTTTTTTCCGATACATGACCATTATGCACTTATGCTATTTATTGCTTGTATATTTTGGTTCACCTGAGGTTAATTGTATGTGTCCTCATCATTGTCTGTTTTATGTGTTTGTCTTTTAACAAATTTTTCAATAAAGATTATATACTTTTATATTGGCTGGTTCACTCACATCTTTATAGGTTCTTAATGTAAACTCAGTTTCCATCTTGTCTGTGTTGGTGTAGTGGTAGGCTCTTTGCTTGGGCTGCGAGAAATTGTGGGTTTGACTCAGAGGCAAAGCCCATGGACTTTGTATGGCTGCATGTAATTGTTTAGTCCAATGGACTGTGTTGCCTATGAGTTTCCATTGGCTTGATAGGCCAGGTAATGTCTTTTGCTTTTGTTTTACCATGTTGTGTGCGCAGTCTCTAGGAATATGTGAATTAATGTAGACGCACCTTCCTACTTTTTTGTGTTGGTGTAGTTGTAAGCTCTTTGCTTGTTCTGCCAGAGGTTGTGGGTTTGACTCTGAGGCAAGGCCCATGGACTTTGTATGGCTGCATGTAATTGCCTAGTCCAATGTACTATGTTGTATATGAGTTTCCATTGGATTGATAGGCCAGGGACTGTCTTTTGCTTTTGTTTGGCCATGTTGTGTGCGCAGTCACTAGGATTATGTGAATTTATGTTGAGTCAGTTTCGCTCTTCTCTGTGTTGGTGTAGTGGTAGGCTCTTTGCTTAGGCTACAAGAGGTTGTGGGTTCGACTCTGAGGCAAGGCCCATGGACTTTGTATGGCTGCATGTAATTGCCTAGTCCAATTGATTGCTTTGCCTATGAGTTTCTATTGGATTGATAGGCCAGGTACTGTCTTTTGCTTTTGTTTGGCCATGTTGTGTGCGCAGTCACTAGGATTATGTGAATTAATGTAGAATCAGTTTTTCACTTCTCTGTGTTGGTGTATTGGTAGGCTCTTTGCTTGGGCTACGAGAGGTTGTGGGTTCGACTCTGGGGCAAGGCCCATGGGCTTTGTATGGCTGCATTTAATTGCCTATGATAATGTACTGTGTTGCCTATGAGTTTCCATTGGATTGATAGGCCAGGTATTGTCTTTTGTTTGGCCATGTTGTGTGCGCAGTCGGTAGGATTATGTGAATTAATGTAGAATCAGTTTCCCACTTATCTGTGTTGGTGTAGTGGTAGGCTCTTTGCTTGGCTGCGAGAGGTTGTGGGTTTGACTCTGAGGCAAGGCCCATGGACTTTGTATGTCTCCATGTAATTGTCTAGTTCAATGGACTGTGTTGCCTATGAGTTTCCATTGGCTTGATAGGCCAGGTAATGTCTTTTGCTTTTGTTTCCCCATGTTGTGTGCGCAGTCACTAGGATTATGTGAATTAATGTAGAGTCGGTTTCCAACTTCTCTGTGTTGGTTTAGTGGTAGGCTCTTTGCTTGTTCTCCAAGAAGTTGTGGGTTCGACTCTGAGGCAAGGCCCATGAACTTTGTATGGCTGCATGTATTTGCCTAGTCTAATGGACTGTGTTGCCTATGAGTTTCCATTGGATTGATAGGCCAGGTATTGTCTTTTGTTTGGCCATGTTGTGTGCGCAGTCACTAGGATTATGTGAATTAATGTAGAATCCGTTTCCCACTTCTCTGTGTTGGTCTAGTGGAAGCTGCTTTGCTTGGCTGCGAGAGGTTGTGGGTTTGACTCTGCGGCATGGCCCATGGACTTTGTATGGCTGCATGTAATCGCCTAGTTCAATGGACTGTGTTGCCTATGAGTTTCCATTGGCCTGATAGGCCAGGTAATGTCTTTTGATTTTGTTTGGCCATGTTGTGTGCGCATTCACTAGGATTATGTGAATTAATGTAGATGCAGCTTCCTACTTCTTTGTGTTGGTGTGGTTGTAGGCTCTTTGTTTGTTCTGCCAAAGGTTGTGGGATAGACTCTGAGGCAAGGCCCATGGACTCTGTATGGCTGCATGTAATTGCCTAGTCCAATGGATGGGGTTGCCTCTGAGTTTCCATTGGATTGATAGGCCAGGTACTGTCTTTTGCTTTCGTTTGGCCATGTTGTGTGCGCAGTCACTAGGATTATGTGAATTAATGTAGAATCTGTTTTCCACTTCTCTGTGTTGGTGTATTGGTAGGATCTTTGCTTGGGCTGCGAGAAGTTGTGGGTTTGACTCTGAGGCAAGGCCCATGGACTTTTTATGGCTGCATGTAATTGCCTATTCCAATGGACTGTGTTGCCTATGAGTTTCCATTGGATTGATAGGCCAGGTATGGACTTTTGCTTTCGTTTGGCCATGTTGTGTGCGCAGTCACTAGGATTATGTGAATTAATGTAGAGGCAGGTTCACATTTCTCTGTGTTGGTGTAGTGGTAAGCTCTTTGCTTGAGCTGCGAGAGGTTGTGAGTTCGACTTTGAGGCAAGGCCCATGGACTTTGTATGGCTGCATGTTATTGCCTAGTCCAATGGACTGTGTTGCCTATGAGTTTCCATTGGATTGATAAGCCAGGTACTGTCTTTTGCTTTTGTTTAGCCATGTTGTGTGCGCAGTCGGTAGGATTATGTGAATTAATGTAGAATCAGTTTCCCACTTCTCTGTATTGGTGTAGTGGTAGGCTCTTTGCTTGGCTGCGAGAGGTTGTGGGTTTGACTCTGAAGCAAGGCCCATGGACTTTGTATGTCTCCATGTAATTGTCTAGTCCAATGGACTGTGTTGCCTATGAGTTTCCATTGGATTGATAGGCCAGGTACTGTCTTTTGCTTTTGTTTGGCCATGTTGTGTGCGCAGTCACTAGGATTATGTGAATTAATGTAGAGTCAGTTCCCAACTTCTCTGTGTTGGTTTAGTGGTAGGCTCTTTGCTTGTTCTCCAAGAGGTTGTGGGTTCGACTCTGAGGCAAGGCCCATGAACTTTGTATGGCTGCATGTATTTGCCTAGTCTAATGGACTGTGTTGCCTATGAGTTTCCATTGGATTGATAGGCCAGATAATGTCTTTTGCATTTGTTTCGCAATGTTGTGTGCACAGTCACTAGGATTATGTGAACTAATGTAAACTCAAAAGAACCAATTGAATGACCAAAAAGTAAAGATAGCTACACTCATTTAAGCAGTAAGAACCTATAAAGATGTGAGTGAACCAGCCAATATAAAAGTATATAATCTTTATTGAAAAATTTTTTAAAAGACAAACACATAAAACAGACAATGATGAGGACACATACAATTAACCTCAGGTGAACCAAAATATACAAGCAATAAATAGCATAAGTGCATAATGGTCATGTATCGGAAAAAAAGTGCACCAAAAAAGGGGTGCTGTCCAAGTTTCTTTGAAGAGCCAATAGTCTTTAGGTAGATGAAGAGTGTCCCAAAGAACACCAATAAGGTGGAACTATATTAAATTTCAAGCTAAACAAAGCTTTTTTCTTCATTCAAGACTAAATGTATGAGAGCCACAATCCTATTGCTACAAAACGTGGCATATAACAGGGGAAACAAAGAATACATGTGTCTATGATATTAACAGGATATAATCCTATAAGATGCAAACATAATAGTTTATAAAAAGCAAATCCTGAATGGATCAGGTGGTATAACCACAACAATGTTTCCAAATGCCTACAATCCCAAACAGGGGAGAAGCAGGATCTCAACCATACATATAAAGAAAAGGCAGAAACTGACACAAGTGTCAAAATATAACACTTTTTTCACAGGGCTGGACTAGGAGGCCATATTCCCAGTGTTATAATCAGATAGAAGGGCGGAATGGCTGCATTACCACAGTACTATACCTTTACAAGGAAACAGAGTCAGCCATAGGACCGACCCAAACACTGTGGTGAATCCACAAAAACACACACCAGAAGGGTGTTACAGGGCCCAGACTAAAAAGCCATATTCCCAGTACTATAGCCCACAGAAAGGCAGCATGGCTGCAATACCACAGTAATTTGCCCCTACAAGGGAACAAAGTCAGCCATAAGAACCAACCTTAGCACTGAGTGGCAAGCCCACAAAGACACAGACCAGGAAGATAATAACCTGAGGATAAAGGTACCCCGACACGTGTTTCCCCTTGGAAGAAGCTTTTCTGCGAAACACGTGTCGGGGTACCTTTATCCTCAGGTTATTATCTTCCTGGTCTGTGTCTTTGTGGGCTTGCCACTCAGTGCTAAGGTTGGTTCTTATGGCTGACTTTGTTCCCTTGTAGGGGCAAATTACTGTGGTATTGCAGCCATGCTGCCTTTCTGTGGGCTATAGTACTGGGAATATGGCTTTTTAGTCTGGGCCCTGTAACACCCTTCTGGTGTGTGTTTTTGTGGATTCACCACAGTGTTTGGGTCGGTCCTATGGCTGACTCTGTTTCCTTGTAAAGGTATAGTACTGTGGTAATGCAGCCATTCCGCCCTTCTATCTGATTATAACACTGGGAATATGGCCTCCTAGTCCAGCCCTGTGAAAAAAGTGTTATATTTTGACACTTGTGTCAGTTTCTCCCTTTTCTTTATATGTATGGTTGAGATCCTGCTTCTCCCCTGTTTGGGACTGTAGGCATTTGGAAACATTGTTGTGGTTATACCACCTGATCCATTCAGGATTTGCTTTTTGTAAACTATTATGTTTGCATCTTATAGGATTATATCCTGTTAATATCATAGACACATGTATTCTTTGTTTCCCCTGTTATATGCCACGTTTTGTAGCAATAGGATTGTGGCTCTCATACATTTAGTCTTGAATGAAGAAAAAAGCTTTGTTTAGCTTGAAATTTAATATAGTTCCACCTTATTGGTGTTCTTTGGGACACTCTTCATCTACCTAAAGACTATTGGCTCTTCAAAGAAACTTGGACAGCACCCCTTTTTTGGTGCACTTTTTTTCCGATACATGACCATTATGCACTTATGCTATTTATTGCTTGTATATTTTGGTTCACCTGAGGTTAATTGTATGTGTCCTCATCATTGTCTGTTTTATGTGTTTGTCTTTTAACAAATTTTTCAATAAAGATTATATACTTTTATATTGGCTGGTTCACTCACATCTTTATAGGTTCTTAATGTAAACTCAGTTTCCATCTTGTCTGTGTTGGTGTAGTGGTAGGCTCTTTGCTTGGGCTGCGAGAAATTGTGGGTTTGACTCAGAGGCAAAGCCCATGGACTTTGTATGGCTGCATGTAATTGTTTAGTCCAATGGACTGTGTTGCCTATGAGTTTCCATTGGCTTGATAGGCCAGGTAATGTCTTTTGCTTTTGTTTTACCATGTTGTGTGCGCAGTCTCTAGGAATATGTGAATTAATGTAGACGCACCTTCCTACTTTTTTGTGTTGGTGTAGTTGTAAGCTCTTTGCTTGTTCTGCCAGAGGTTGTGGGTTTGACTCTGAGGCAAGGCCCATGGACTTTGTATGGCTGCATGTAATTGCCTAGTCCAATGTACTATGTTGTATATGAGTTTCCATTGGATTGATAGGCCAGGGACTGTCTTTTGCTTTTGTTTGGCCATGTTGTGTGCGCAGTCACTAGGATTATGTGAATTTATGTTGAGTCAGTTTCGCTCTTCTCTGTGTTGGTGTAGTGGTAGGCTCTTTGCTTAGGCTACAAGAGGTTGTGGGTTCGACTCTGAGGCAAGGCCCATGGACTTTGTATGGCTGCATGTAATTGCCTAGTCCAATTGATTGCTTTGCCTATGAGTTTCTATTGGATTGATAGGCCAGGTACTGTCTTTTGCTTTTGTTTGGCCATGTTGTGTGCGCAGTCACTAGGATTATGTGAATTAATGTAGAATCAGTTTTTCACTTCTCTGTGTTGGTGTATTGGTAGGCTCTTTGCTTGGGCTACGAGAGGTTGTGGGTTCGACTCTGGGGCAAGGCCCATGGGCTTTGTATGGCTGCATTTAATTGCCTATGATAATGTACTGTGTTGCCTATGAGTTTCCATTGGATTGATAGGCCAGGTATTGTCTTTTGTTTGGCCATGTTGTGTGCGCAGTCGGTAGGATTATGTGAATTAATGTAGAATCAGTTTCCCACTTATCTGTGTTGGTGTAGTGGTAGGCTCTTTGCTTGGCTGCGAGAGGTTGTGGGTTTGACTCTGAGGCAAGGCCCATGGACTTTGTATGTCTCCATGTAATTGTCTAGTTCAATGGACTGTGTTGCCTATGAGTTTCCATTGGCTTGATAGGCCAGGTAATGTCTTTTGCTTTTGTTTCCCCATGTTGTGTGCGCAGTCACTAGGATTATGTGAATTAATGTAGAGTCGGTTTCCAACTTCTCTGTGTTGGTTTAGTGGTAGGCTCTTTGCTTGTTCTCCAAGAAGTTGTGGGTTCGACTCTGAGGCAAGGCCCATGAACTTTGTATGGCTGCATGTATTTGCCTAGTCTAATGGACTGTGTTGCCTATGAGTTTCCATTGGATTGATAGGCCAGGTATTGTCTTTTGTTTGGCCATGTTGTGTGCGCAGTCACTAGGATTATGTGAATTAATGTAGAATCCGTTTCCCACTTCTCTGTGTTGGTCTAGTGGAAGCTGCTTTGCTTGGCTGCGAGAGGTTGTGGGTTTGACTCTGCGGCATGGCCCATGGACTTTGTATGGCTGCATGTAATCGCCTAGTTCAATGGACTGTGTTGCCTATGAGTTTCCATTGGCCTGATAGGCCAGGTAATGTCTTTTGATTTTGTTTGGCCATGTTGTGTGCGCATTCACTAGGATTATGTGAATTAATGTAGATGCAGCTTCCTACTTCTTTGTGTTGGTGTGGTTGTAGGCTCTTTGTTTGTTCTGCCAAAGGTTGTGGGATAGACTCTGAGGCAAGGCCCATGGACTCTGTATGGCTGCATGTAATTGCCTAGTCCAATGGATGGGGTTGCCTCTGAGTTTCCATTGGATTGATAGGCCAGGTACTGTCTTTTGCTTTCGTTTGGCCATGTTGTGTGCGCAGTCACTAGGATTATGTGAATTAATGTAGAATCTGTTTTCCACTTCTCTGTGTTGGTGTATTGGTAGGATCTTTGCTTGGGCTGCGAGAAGTTGTGGGTTTGACTCTGAGGCAAGGCCCATGGACTTTTTATGGCTGCATGTAATTGCCTAGTCCAATGGACTGTGTTGCCTATGAGTTTCCATTGGATTGATAGGCCAGGTATGGACTTTTGCTTTCGTTTGGCCATGTTGTGTGCGCAGTCACTAGGATTATGTGAATTAATGTAGAGGCAGGTTCACATTTCTCTGTGTTGGTGTAGTGGTAAGCTCTTTGCTTGAGCTGCGAGAGGTTGTGAGTTCGACTTTGAGGCAAGGCCCATGGACTTTGTATGGCTGCATGTTATTGCCTAGTCCAATGGACTGTGTTGCCTATGAGTTTCCATTGGATTGATAAGCCAGGTACTGTCTTTTGCTTTTGTTTAGCCATGTTGTGTGCGCAGTCGGTAGGATTATGTGAATTAATGTAGAATCAGTTTCCCACTTCTCTGTATTGGTGTAGTGGTAGGCTCTTTGCTTGGCTGCGAGAGGTTGTGGGTTTGACTCTGAAGCAAGGCCCATGGACTTTGTATGTCTCCATGTAATTGTCTAGTCCAATGGACTGTGTTGCCTATGAGTTTCCATTGGATTGATAGGCCAGGTACTGTCTTTTGCTTTTGTTTGGCCATGTTGTGTGCGCAGTCACTAGGATTATGTGAATTAATGTAGAGTCAGTTCCCAACTTCTCTGTGTTGGTTTAGTGGTAGGCTCTTTGCTTGTTCTCCAAGAGGTTGTGGGTTCGACTCTGAGGCAAGGCCCATGAACTTTGTATGGCTGCATGTATTTGCCTAGTCTAATGGACTGTGTTGCCTATGAGTTTCCATTGGATTGATAGGCCAGATAATGTCTTTTGCATTTGTTTCGCAATGTTGTGTGCACAGTCACTAGGATTATGTGAACTAATGTAAACTCAAAAGAACCAATTGAATGACCAAAAAGTAAAGATAGCTACACTCATTTAAGCAGTAAGAACCTATAAAGATGTGAGTGAACCAGCCAATATAAAAGTATATAATCTTTATTGAAAAATTTTTTAAAAGACAAACACATAAAACAGACAATGATGAGGACACATACAATTAACCTCAGGTGAACCAAAATATACAAGCAATAAATAGCATAAGTGCATAATGGTCATGTATCGGAAAAAAAGTGCACCAAAAAAGGGGTGCTGTCCAAGTTTCTTTGAAGAGCCAATAGTCTTTAGGTAGATGAAGAGTGTCCCAAAGAACACCAATAAGGTGGAACTATATTAAATTTCAAGCTAAACAAAGCTTTTTTCTTCATTCAAGACTAAATGTATGAGAGCCACAATCCTATTGCTACAAAACGTGGCATATAACAGGGGAAACAAAGAATACATGTGTCTATGATATTAACAGGATATAATCCTATAAGATGCAAACATAATAGTTTATAAAAAGCAAATCCTGAATGGATCAGGTGGTATAACCACAACAATGTTTCCAAATGCCTACAGTCCCAAACAGGGGAGAAGCAGGATCTCAACCATACATATAAAGAAAAGGCAGAAACTGACACAAGTGTCAAAATATAACACTTTTTTCACAGGGCTGGACTAGGAGGCCATATTCCCAGTGTTATAATCAGATAGAAGGGCGGAATGGCTGCATTACCACAGTACTATACCTTTACAAGGAAACAGAGTCAGCCATAGGACCGACCCAAACACTGTGGTGAATCCACAAAAACACACACCAGAAGGGTGTTACAGGGCCCAGACTAAAAAGCCATATTCCCAGTACTATAGCCCACAGAAAGGCAGCATGGCTGCAATACCACAGTAATTTGCCCCTACAAGGGAACAAAGTCAGCCATAAGAACCAACCTTAGCACTGAGTGGCAAGCCCACAAAGACACAGACCAGGAAGATAATAACCTGAGGATAAAGGTACCCCGACACGTGTTTCCCCTTGGAAGAAGCTTTTCTGCGAAACACGTGTCGGGGTACCTTTATCCTCAGGTTATTATCTTCCTGGTCTGTGTCTTTGTGGGCTTGCCACTCAGTGCTAAGGTTGGTTCTTATGGCTGACTTTGTTCCCTTGTAGGGGCAAATTACTGTGGTATTGCAGCCATGCTGCCTTTCTGTGGGCTATAGTACTGGGAATATGGCTTTTTAGTCTGGGCCCTGTAACACCCTTCTGGTGTGTGTTTTTGTGGATTCACCACAGTGTTTGGGTCGGTCCTATGGCTGACTCTGTTTCCTTGTAAAGGTATAGTACTGTGGTAATGCAGCCATTCCGCCCTTCTATCTGATTATAACACTGGGAATATGGCCTCCTAGTCCAGCCCTGTGAAAAAAGTGTTATATTTTGACACTTGTGTCAGTTTCTCCCTTTTCTTTATATGTATGGTTGAGATCCTGCTTCTCCCCTGTTTGGGACTGTAGGCATTTGGAAACATTGTTGTGGTTATACCACCTGATCCATTCAGGATTTGCTTTTTGTAAACTATTATGTTTGCATCTTATAGGATTATATCCTGTTAATATCATAGACACATGTATTCTTTGTTTCCCCTGTTATATGCCACGTTTTGTAGCAATAGGATTGTGGCTCTCATACATTTAGTCTTGAATGAAGAAAAAAGCTTTGTTTAGCTTGAAATTTAATATAGTTCCACCTTATTGGTGTTCTTTGGGACACTCTTCATCTACCTAAAGACTATTGGCTCTTCAAAGAAACTTGGACAGCACCCCTTTTTTGGTGCACTTTTTTTCCGATACATGACCATTATGCACTTATGCTATTTATTGCTTGTATATTTTGGTTCACCTGAGGTTAATTGTATGTGTCCTCATCATTGTCTGTTTTATGTGTTTGTCTTTTAACAAATTTTTCAATAAAGATTATATACTTTTATATTGGCTGGTTCACTCACATCTTTATAGGTTCTTAATGTAAACTCAGTTTCCATCTTGTCTGTGTTGGTGTAGTGGTAGGCTCTTTGCTTGGGCTGCGAGAAATTGTGGGTTTGACTCAGAGGCAAAGCCCATGGACTTTGTATGGCTGCATGTAATTGTTTAGTCCAATGGACTGTGTTGCCTATGAGTTTCCATTGGCTTGATAGGCCAGGTAATGTCTTTTGCTTTTGTTTGGCCATGTTGTGTGCGCAGTCTCTAGGAATATGTGAATTAATGTAGACGCACCTTCCTACTTTTTTGTGTTGGTGTAGTTGTAAGCTCTTTGCTTGTTCTGCCAGAGGTTGTGGGTTTGACTCTGAGGCAAGGCCCATGGACTTTGTATGGCTGCATGTAATTGCCTAGTCCAATGTACTATGTTGTATATGAGTTTCCATTGGATTGATAGGCCAGGGACTGTCTTTTGCTTTTGTTTGGCCATGTTGTGTGCGCAGTCACTAGGATTATGTGAATTTATGTTGAGTCAGTTTCGCTCTTCTCTGTGTTGGTGTAGTGGTAGGCTCTTTGCTTGGGCTACAAGAGGTTGTGGGTTCGACTCTGAGGCAAGGCCCATGGACTTTGTATGGCTGCATGTAATTGCCTAGTCCAATTGATTGCTTTGCCTATGAGTTTCTATTGGATTGATAGGCCAGGTACTGTCTTTTGCTTTTGTTTGGCCATGTTGTGTGCGCAGTCACTAGGATTATGTGAATTAATGTAAAATCAGTTTTTCACTTCTCTGTGTTGGTGTATTGGTAGCCTCTTTGCTTGGGCTACGAGAGGTTGTGGGTTCGACTCTGGGGCAAGGCCCATGGGCTTCGTTTGGCTGCATTTAATTGCCTATGATAATGTACTGTGTTACCTATGAGTTTCCATTGGATTGATAGGCCAGGACTGTCTTTTGCTTTTGTTTCCCCATGTTGTGTGCGCAGTCACTAGGATTATGTGAATTAATGTAGAGTCGGTTTCCAACTTCTCTGTGTTGGTTTAGTGGTAGGCTCTTTGCTTGTTCTCCAAGAAGTTGTGGGTTCGACTCTGAGGCAAGGCCCATGAACTTTGTATGGCTGCATGTATTTGCCTAGTCTAATGGACTGTGTTGCCTATGAGTTTCCATTGGATTGATAGGCCAGGTATTGTCTTTTGTTTGGCCATGTTGTGTGCGCAGTCGGTAGGATTATGTGAATTAATGTAGAATCAGTTTCCCACTTATCTGTGTTGGTGTAGTGGTAGGCTCTTTGCTTGGCTGCGAGAAGTTGTGGGTTTGACTCTGAGGCAAGGCCCATGGACTTTGTATGTCTCCATGTAATTGTCTAGTTCAATGGACTGTGTTGCCTATGAGTTTCCATTGGCTTGATAGGCCAGGTAATGTCTTTTGCTTTTGTTTGGCCATGTTGTGTGCACATTCACTAGGATTATGTGAATTAATGTAGACGCAGCTTCCTACTTCTTTGTGTTGGTGTAGTTGTAGGCTCTTTGCTTGTTCTGCCAGAGGTTGTGGGTTTGACTCTGAGGCAAGGCCCATGGACTTTGTATGGCTGCATGTAATTGCCAAGTCCAATGGACTGTGTTGCCTACGAGTTTCCATTGGATTGATAGGCCAGGTATTGTCTTTTGCTTTTGTTTGGCCATGTTGTGTGCGCAGTCACTAGGATTATGTGAATTAATGTAGAATCTGTTTCCCACTTCTCTGTGTTGGTCTAGTGGAAGCTGCTTTGCTTGGCTGCGAGAGGTTGTTGGTTTGACTCTGCGGCATGGCCCATGGACTTTGTATGGCTGCATGTAATCGCCTAGTTCAATGGACTGTGTTGCCTATGAGTTTCCATTGGCCTGATAGGCCAGGTAATGTCTTTTGATTTTGTTTGGCCATGTTGTGTGCGCATTCACTAGGATTATGTGAATTAATGTAGACGCAGCTTCCTACTTCTTTGTGTTGGTGTAGTTGTAGGCTCTTTGCTTGTTCTGCCAGAGGTTGTGGGTTTGACTCTGAGGCAAGGCCCATGGACTTTGTGAGGCTGCATGTAATTGCCTATTCCAATGGACTATGTTGTCTATGAGTTTCCATTGGATTGATAGGCAAGGGACTGTCTTTAGCTTTTGTTTGGCCATGTTGTGTGCGCATTCACTAGGATTATGTGAATTTATGTTGAGTCAGTTTCGCACTTCTCTGTGTTGGTGTAGTGGTAGGCTCTTTGCTTGGGCTGTGAGAAGTTGTGGGTTTGACTCTGAGGCAAGGCCCATGGACTTTGTATGGCTGCATGTAATTGCCTAGTCCAATGGATTGATAGGCCAGGTACTGTCTTTTGTTTTCGTTTGGCCATGTTTTGTGCGCAGTCACTAGGATTATGTGAGTTAATGTAGAGACAGTTTCATACTTCTCTGTGTTGCTGAAGTGGTAGGCTTTTTTGTTGGGCTGCGAGAGGTTGTGAGTTCGACTCTGAGGCAAGGCCCATGGACTTTGTATGGCTGCATGTAATTGCCTAGTCCAATGGATTGATAGGCCAGGTGCTTTCTTTTGCTTTTGTTTGGCCATGTTGTGTGCGCAGTCACTAGGAATATGTGAATTAATGTAGAGTCAGTTTCACATTTCTCTTTGTTGGTGTAGTGGTAGGCTCTTTGCTTGGGCTGTGAGAGGTTGTGGGTTTGACTCTGAGGCAAGGCCCATGGACTTTTTATGGCTGCATGTAATTGCCTAGTCCAATGGACTTTGTTGCCTATGAGTTTCCATTGGATTGATAGGCCAGGTATTGACTTTTGCTTTCGTTTGGCCATGTTGTGTGGGCAGTCACTAGGATTATGTGAATTAATGTAGAGTCAGTTTCACATTTCTCTGTGTTGGTGTAGTGTTAGGCTCTTTGCTTGGGCTGCGAGAGGTTGTGGGTTTGACTCTGAGGCAAGGCCCATGGACTTTTTATGGCTGCATGTAATTGCCTAGTCCAATGGACTGTGTTGCCTATGAGTTTCCATTGGATTGATAGGCCAGGTACTGTCTTTTGTTTTCGTTTGGCCATGTTGTGTGCGCACTCTCTAGGATTATGTGAATTAATGTAGAGGCAGGTTCACATTTCTCTGTGTTGGTGTAGTGGTAGGCTCTTTGCTTGAGCTGCGAGAGGTTGTGGGTTTGACTCTGAGGCAAGGCCCATGGACTTTTTATGGCTGCATGTTATTGCCTAGTCCAATGGACTGTGTTGCCTATGAGTTTCCATTGGATTGATAAGCCAGGTACTGTCTTTTGCTTTTGTTTAGCCATGTTGTGTGCGCAGTCGGTAGCATTATGTGAATTAATGTAGAATCAGTTTCCAACTTCTCTGTGTTGGTTTAGTGGTAGGCTCTTTGCTTGTTCTCCAAGAGGTTGTGGGTTCGACTCTGAGGCAAGGCCCATGAACTTTGTATGGCTGCATGTATTTGCCTAGTCTAATGGACTGTGTTGCCTATGAGTTTCCATTGGATTGATAGGCCAGATAATGTCTTTTGCATTTGTTTCGCCATGTTGTGTGCACAGTCACTAGGATTATGTGAACTAATGTAAACTCAGTTTCCAACTTGTCTGTGTTGGTGTTTTGGAGGCTCTTTGCTTGGGCTGCGAGAAATTGTGGGTTTGACTCTGAGGCAAAGCCCATGGACTTTGTATGGCTGCATGTAATTGTTTAGTCCAATGGACTGTGTTGCCTATGAGTTTCCATTGGCTTGATAGGCCAGGTAATGTCTTTTGCTTTTGTTTGGCCATGTTGTGTGCGCAGTCTCTAGGAATATGTAAATTAATGTAGACGCAGCTTCCTACTTTTTTGTGTTGGTGTAGTTGTAAGCTCTTTGCTTGGGCTACAAGAGGTTGTGGGTTCGACTCTGAGGCAAGGCCCATGGACTTTGTATGGCTGCATGTAATTGCCTAGTCCAATTGATTGCTTTGCCTATGAGTTTCTATTGGATTTATAGGCCAGGTAATGTCTTTTGCTTTTGTTTGGCCATGTTGTGTGCGCAGTCACTAGGATTATGTGAATTAATGTAGAATCAGTTTTCCACTTCTCTGTGTTGGTGTATTTGTAGGCTCTTTGCTTGGGCTACAAGAGGTTGTGGGTTCGACTCTGGGGCAAGGCCCATGGGCTTTGTATGGCTGCATGTATTTGCCTAGTCTAATGGACTGTGTTGCCTATGAGTTTCCATTGGATTGATAGGCCAGGTATTTTCTTTTGTTTGGCCATGTTGTGTGCGCAGTCGGTAGGATTATGTGAATTAATGTAGAATCAGTTTCCCACTTCTCTGTGTTGGTGTAGTGGTAGGCTCTTTGCTTGGGCTACAAGAGGTTGTGGGTTTGACTCTGGGGCAAGGCCCATGGGCTTTGTATGGCTGCATGTATTTGCCTAGTCTAATGGACTGTGTTGCCTATGAGTTTCCATTGGATTGATGGGCCAGGTACTGTCTTTTGCTTTTGTTTGGCCATGTTGTGTGCGCAGTCACTAGGATTATGTGAATTAATGTAGAGTCAGGTTCACACTTCTCTGTGTTGCTGTAGTGGTAGGCTTTTTTCTTGGGCTGCGAGAGGTTGTGAGTTCGACTGGCAAGGCCCATGGACTTTGTATGGCTGCATGTTATTGCCTAGTCCAATGGACTATGTTACCTATGAGTTTCAATTGGAATGATGGGCCAGGTACTGTCTTTTGCTTTTGTTTGGCCATGTTGTGTGCGCAGTCACTAGGATTATGTGAATTAATGTAAAATCATTCTCCTACTTCTCTGTGTTGGTGTAGTGGTAGGCTCTTTGCTTGGGCTTTGAGAGGTAGTGGTTTTGACTCTGAGGCAAGGCCCATGGACTTTGTATGGCTGCATGTTATTGCCTAGTCCAAAGGATTGCGTTGCCTATGAGTTTCCATTGGATTAATAGGCCAGGTACTGTCTTTTGCTTTTGTATGGCCATGTTGTGTGCGCAGTCACTAGGATTATGTGAATTAATGTAGAATCATTCACCTAATTCTCTGTGTTGGTGTAGTGGTAGTCTCTTTGCTTAAGCTGCGAGAGGTTGTGGGTTCGACTCTGAGGCAAGGCCCATGGAGTTTGTATGGCTGCATGTAATCGCCTAGTTCAATTGACTGTGTTGCCTATGAGTTCCCATCGGATTGATAGGCCAGGTACTGTCTTTTGCTTTTGTTTGGCCATGTTGTGTGCGCAGTCACTAGGATTATGTGAACTAATGTAAACTCAGATTCCAATTTCTCTGTGTTGGTGTAGTGGTAGGCTCTTTGCTTGGGCTGCGAGATGTTGTGGGTTCGACTCTGAGGCAAGGCCCATGGAGTTTGTATGGCTGCATGTAATCGCCTAGTTCAATTGACTGTGTTGCCTATGAGTTTCTATTGGCTTGATAGGCTAGGTAATGTCTTCTGCTTTTGTTTGGCCATGTTGTGTGCGCAGTCACTAGGATTATGTGAATTAATGTAGACGCAGCTTCCTACTTCTTTGTGTTTTTGTAGTTGTAGGCTCTTTGCTTGTTCTGCCAGAGGTTGTGGGTTTGACTCTGAGGCAAGGCCCATGGACTTTGTATGGCTGCATGTAATTGCCTAGTCCAATGGACTATGTTGCCTATGAGTTTCCATTGGATTGATAGGCCAGGTACTGCCTTTTGCTTTTGTTTGACCATGTTGTGTGCGCAGTCACTAGGGTTATGGGAATTAATGTAGAGTCAGTTTCCCACTTCTCTGTGTTGGTGTAGTGGTAGGCTCTTTGCTTGGGCTGCGAGATGTTGAGGGTTCGACTCTAATGCAAGGCTCATGGACTTTGAATGGCTGCATGTAATTGCTTAGTCCAATGGACTGTGTTGCCTATGAGTTTCTATTGGATTAATAGGCCAGTTACTGTCTTTTGTTTTCGTTTGGCCATGTTGTGTGCGCAGTCACTAGGATTATGTGAAATAATGTAGAGTCAGGTTTACATTTCTCTGTGTTGGTGTAGTGGTAGGCTCTTTGCTTGAGCTGCGAGAGGGAGCACAGAGAAGTAGAAGAATGATTCTACATTAATTCACATAATCCTAGTGACTGCGCACACAACATGGCCAAACAAAAGCAAAAGACAGTACCTGGCCTATCATTCCAATTGAACTCATGGGTAACATAGTCCATTGGACTAGGCAATAACATGCAGCCATACAAAGTCCATGGGCCTTGCCTCAGAGTCGAACTCACAACCTCTCGCAGCCCAAGAAAAAAGCCTACCACTACAGCAACACAGAGAAGTGTGAACCTGACTCTACATTAATTCACATAATCCTAGTGACTGCGCACACAACATGGCCAAACAAAAGCAAAAGACAGTACCTGGCCCATCAATCCAATGGAAACTCATAGGCAACACAGTCCATTGGACTAGACAATTACCTGGAGACATACAAAGTCCATGGGCCTTGTCTCAGAGTCAAACCCACAACCTCTCGCAGCCAAGCAAAGAGCCTACAAATACACCAACACAGAGAAGTGGAAAACTGATTCTACATTAATTTACATATTCCTAGCGACTGCGCACACAACATGGCCAAACAAAAGCAAAAGACAGTACCTGGCCCATCAATCCAATGGAAACTCATAGGCAACACAGTCCATTGGACTAAACAATTACATGCAGCCATACAAAGTCCATGGGCTTTGCCTCAGAGTCAAACCCACAATTTCTCGCAGCCCAAGCAAAGAGCCTACCACTACACCAACACAGACAAGTTGGAAACTGAGTTTACATTAGTTCACATAATCCTAGTGACTGTGCACACAACATGGCGAAACAAATGCAAAAGACATTATCTGGCCTATCAATCCAATGGAAACTCATAGGCAACACAGTCCATTAGACTAGGCAAATACATGCAGCCATACAAAGTTCATGGGCCTTGCCTCAGAGTCGAACCCACAACCTCTTGGAGAACAAGCAAAGAGCCTACCACTAAACCAACACAGAGAAGTTGGAAACTGATTCTACATTAATTCACATAATCCTACCGACTGCGCACACAACATGGCTAAACAAAAGCAAAAGACAGTACCTGGCTTATCAATCCAATGGAAACTCATAGGCAACACAGTCCATTGGACTAGGCAATAACATGCAGCCATAAAAAGTCCATGGGCCTTGCCTCAGAGTCAAACCCACAACCTCTCGCAGCTCAAGCAAAGAGCCTACCACTACACCAACACAGAGAAATGTGAACCTGCCTCTACATTAATTCACATAATCCTAGTGAGTGCGCACACAACATGGCCAAACGAAAACAAAAGACAGTACCTGGCCTATCAATCCAATGGAAACTCATAGGCAACACAGTCCATTGGACTAGGCAATTACATGCAGCCATAAAAAGTCCATGGGCCTTGCCTCAGAGTCAAACCCACAACCTCTCGCAGCCCAAGCAAAGAGCCTAACACTACACCAACACAGAGAAATGTGAAACTGACTCTACATTAATTCACATATTCCTAG
Organism: Anomaloglossus baeobatrachus; assembly: GCF_048569485.1. Classification (NCBI taxonomy): domain Eukaryota; kingdom Metazoa; phylum Chordata; class Amphibia; order Anura; family Aromobatidae; genus Anomaloglossus; species Anomaloglossus baeobatrachus. Next base: position 455,750 of record NW_027441910.1, read on the forward strand.
TGACTGCGCACACAACATGGCCAAACAAAAGCAAAAGAAAGCACCTGGCCTATCAATCCAATGGAAACTCATAGGTAACGCAGTCCATTGGACTATGCAATTACATGCAGCCATACAAAGTCCATGGGCCTTGCCTCAGAGTCGAACTCACAACCTCTCGCAGCCCAACAAAAAAGCCTACCACTTCAGCAACACAGAGAAGTATGAAACTGTCTCTACATTAACTCACATAATCCTAGTGACTGCGCACAAAACATGGCCAAACGAAAACAAAAGACAGTACCTGGCCTATCAATCCATTGGACTAGGCAATTACATGCAGCCATACAAAGTCCATGGGCCTTGCCTCAGAGTCAAACCCACAACCTCTCACAGCCCAAGCAAAGAGCCTACCACTACACCAACACAGAGAAGTGCGAAACTGACTCAACATAAATTCACATAATCCTAGTGACTGCGCACACAACATGGCCAAACAAAAGCTAAAGACAGTCCCTTGCCTATCAATCCAATGGAAACTCATAGACAACATAGTCTATTGGAATAGGCAATTACATGCAGCCTCACAAAGTCCATGGGCCTTGCCTCAGAGTCAAACCCACAACCTCTGGCAGAACAAGCAAAGAGCCTACAACTACACCAACACAAAGAAGTAGGAAGCTGCGTCTACATTAATTCACATAATCCTAGTGAATGCGCACACAACATGGCCAAACAAAAGCAAAAGACATTACCTGGCCTATCAGGCCAATGGAAACTCATAGGCAACACAGTCCATTGAACTAGGCGATTACATGCAGCCATACAAAGTCCATGGGCCATGCCGCAGAGTCAAACCCACAACCTCTCGCAGCCAAGCAAAGCAGCTTCCACTAGACCAACACAGAGAAGTGGGAAACGGATTCTACATTAATTCACATAATCCTAGTGACTGCGCACACAACATGGCCAAACAAAAGCAAAAGACAATACCTGGCCTATCAATCCAATGGAAACTCGTAGGCAACACAGTCCATTGGACTTGGCAATTACATGCAGCCATACAAAGTCCATGGGCCTTGCCTCAGAGTCAAACCCACAACCTCTGGCAGAACAAGCAAAGAGCCTACAACTACACCAACACAAAGAAGTAGGAAGCTGCGTCTACATTAATTCACATAATCCTAGTGAATGTGCACACAACATGGCCAAACAAAAGCAAAAGACATTACCTGGCCTATCAAGCCAATGGAAACTCATAGGCAACACAGTCCATTGAACTAGACAATTACATGGAGACATACAAAGTCCATGGGCCTTGCCTCAGAGTCAAACCCACAACCTCTCGCAGCCAAGCAAAGAGCCTACCACTACACCAACACAGATAAGTGGGAAACTGATTCTACATTAATTCACATAATCCTACCGACTGCGCACACAACATGGCCAAACAAAAGACAATACCTGGCCTATCAATCCAATGGAAACTCATAGGCAACACAGTCCATTAGACTAGGCAAATACATGCAGCCATACAAAGTTCATGGGCCTTGCCTCAGAGTCGAACCCACAACTTCTTGGAGAACAAGCAAAGAGCCTACCACTAAACCAACACAGAGAAGTTGGAAACCGACTCTACATTAATTCACATAATCCTAGTGACTGCGCACACAACATGGGAAAACAAAAGCAAAAGACAGTACCTGGCCTATCAATCCAATGGAAACTCATAGGTAACACAGTACATTATCATAGGCAATTAAATGCAGCCATACAAAGCCCATGGGCCTTGCCCCAGAGTCGAACCCACAACCTCTCGTAGCCCAAGCAAAGAGCCTACCAATACACCAACACAGAGAAGTGAAAAACTGATTCTACATTAATTCACATAATCCTAGTGACTGCGCACACAACATGGCCAAACAAAAGCAAAAGACAGTACCTGGCCTATCAATCCAATAGAAACTCATAGGCAAAGCAATCAATTGGACTAGGCAATTACATGCAGCCATACAAAGTCCATGGGCCTTGCCTCAGAGTCGAACCCACAACCTCTTGTAGCCCAAGCAAAGAGCCTACCACTACACCAACACAGAGAAGAGCGAAACTGACTCAACATAAATTCACATAATCCTAGTGACTGCGCACACAACATGGCCAAACAAAAGCAAAAGACATTACCTGGCCTATCAAGCCAATGGAAACTCAAAGGCAACACAGTCCATTGAACTAGGCAATTACATGCAGCCATACAAAGTCCATGGGCCTTGCCTCAGAGTCAAACCCACAACCTCTCGCAGCCAAGCAAAGCGCCTTCCACTACACCAACACAGAGAAGTGGGAAACTGATTCTACATTAATTCACATAATCCTACCGACTTCGCACACAACATAACCAAACAAAAGACATTACCTGGCCTATCAGTCCAATGAAAACTCATAGGCAACACAGTACATTGGACTAGGCAATTACATGCAGCCATACAAAGTCTATGGGCTTTGCCTCAGAGTCAAACCCACATTTTCTCGCAGCCCAAGCAAAGAGCCTACCACTACACCAACACAGAGAAGTTGAAAACTGAGTTTACATTAGTTCACATAATCCTAGTGACTGCGCACACAACATGGCCAAACAAAAGCAAAAGGTAGTACCTGGCCTATCAATCCAATAGGAACTCATAGGTAACACAGTCAACTAAAATAGGCAATTACATGCAGCCATACAAACTCCATGGGCCTTGCCTCAAAGTCGACCCAACAACCTTTCGCAGCTTAAGCAAAGAGACTACCACTACACCAACACAGAGAAGTAGGTAAATGACTCTACATTAATTCACATAATCCTAGTGACTGCGCACACAACATGGCCAAACAAATGCAAAAGATATTATCTGGCCTATCAATCCAATGAAATCATAGGCAACATAGTCCATTAGACTAAGCAAAGTCATACAAAGTTAATGGGCCTTGCCTCAGAGTCGAACCCACAACCTCTTGGAGAACAAGCAAAGAGCCTACCACTAAACCAACACAGAGAAGTTGGAAACAGACTCTACATTAATTCACAGAATCCTAGTGACTGCGCACACAACATGGCCAAACAAAAGCAAAAGACAGTACCTGGCCTATCAATCCAATGGAAACTCAAAGCTAACACAGTACATTGGACTAGGCAATTAAATGCAGCCATACAAAGTCCATGGGCCTTGCATTAGAGTCGAACCCACAACCTCTCGCAGCCCAAGCAAAGAGCCTACCACTACACCAACACAGAGAAGTGGGAAACTGATTCTACATTAATTCAAATAATCCTACTGACTGCGCACACAACATGGCCAAACAAAAGACAATACCTGGCCTATCAATTCAAAGGAAACTCATAGGCAACACAGTCCATTGGACTTGGCAATTACATGCAGCCATACAAAGTCCATGGGCTTTGCCTCAGAGTCAAACCCACAATTTCTCGCAGCCCAAGTTAATAGCCTACGATTACACCAACACAGAGAAGTTGGAAACTGAGTTTACATTAGTTCACATAATCCTAGTGACTGCGCACACAACATGGCCAAACAAAAGACAATACCTGGCCTATCAATTCAATGGAAACTCATAGGCAACACAGTCAATTGAACTAGGCAATTACATGCTGCCATACAAACTCCATGTGCTTTGCCTCAGAGTCGAACCCACAACCTCTCACAGCTTAAGCAAAGAGACTACAACTACACCAACACAGAGAAGTAGGTGAATGACTCTACATTAATTCACATAATCCTAGTGACTGCGAACACAACATGGCCAAACAAAAGCAAAAGACAGTACCTGGCCTATCAATCCAATTGAAACTCATAGGCAACATAGTCCATTGGACTAGGCAATAACATGCAGCCATACAAAGTCCATGGGCCTTGCCTCAAAGTCTAACTCACAACCTCTCGCAGCTCAAGCAAAGAGCCTACCACTACACCAACACAGAGAAATGTGAACCTGACTCTACATTAATTCACATAATCCTAGTGACTGCGAACACAACATGGCCAAACATAAGCAAAAGGCAGTACCTGGCCTATCAATCCAATGGGAACTCATACGCAACACAGTCAATTGAACTACGCAATTACATGCAGCCATACAAACTCCATGGGCCTTGCCTCAGAGTCGAACCCACAACCTCTCGCAGCTTAAGCAAAGAGCCTACCCCTAAACCAACACAGAGAAGTGGGAAACTGATTCTACATTAATTCACATAATCCTACCGACTGCGCACACAACACGGCCAAACAAAAGACAATACCTGGCCTATCAATTCAATGGAAACTCATAGGCAACACAGTCCATTGGACTAGGCAATTACATGCAGCCATACAAAGTCCATGGGCTTTGCCTAAAAGTCAAACCCACAACGTCTCGCAGCCCAAGCAAAGAGCCTACCACTACACCAACACAGAGAAGTTGGTAACTGAGTTTACATTAATTCACATAATCCTAGTGACTGCGCACACAACATGGCCAAACAAAAGCAAAAGACAGTACCTGGCCTATCAATCCAATGGAAAATCATAGGCAACACAGTCCATTGGACTAGACAATTACATGGAGACATACAAAGTCCATGGGCCTTTCCTCAGAGTCAAACCCACAACCTCTCGCAGCCAAGCAAAGAGCCTACCACTACACCAACACAGAGAAGTGGGAAACTGATTCTACATTAATTCACATAATCCTACCGACTGCGCACACAACATGGCCAAACAAAAGACAACACCTGGCCTATCAATCCAATGGAAACTCATAGGCAACACAGTCCATTAGACTAGGCAAATACATGCAGCCATATAAAGTTCATGGGCCTTGCCTCAGAGTCGAACCCACATCCTCTTGGAGAACAAGCAAAGAGCCTACCACTAATCCAACACAGAGAAGTTGGAAACCGACTCTACATTAATTCACATAATCCTAGTGACTGCGCACACAACATGGCCAAACAAAAGCAAAAGACATTACCTGGCCTATCAATCCAATGTAAACTCATAGGTAACACAGTACATTACTAGGATTATGTGAATTAATGTAGAGTCAGGTTCACATTTCTCTGTGTTGGTGTAGTGGTAGGCTCTTTGCTTGAGCTGCGAGAGTTTGTGAGTTAGACTTTGAGGCATGGCCCATGGACTTTGTATGGCTGCATGTTATTGCCTAGTCCAATGGACTATGTTGCCTATGAGTTTCAATTGGATTGATAGGCAAGGTACTGTCTTTTGCTTTTGTTTGGCCATGTTGTGTTCGCAGTCACTAGGATTATGTGAATTAATGTAGAGTCATTCACCTACTTCTCTGTGTTGGTGTAGTTGTAGTCTCTTTGTTGCTTATGAGTTTCAATTTGATTGATAGGCCAGGTACTGTCTTTTGCTTTTGTTTGGCCATGTTATGTGCGCAGTCACTAGGATTATGTGAATTAATGTAGAGTCATTCACCTTCTTCTCTGTGTTGGTGTAGTGGTAGTCTCTTTGCTTAAACTGCGAGAGGTTGTGGGTTCGACTCTGAGGCAAAGCCCATGGAGTTTGTATGGCAGCATGTAATTGCCTAGTTCAATTGACTGTGTTGCCTATGAGTTTCCATTGAATTGATAGGCCAGGTATTGTCTTTTGTTTGGCCATGTTGTGTGCGCAGTCACTAGGATTATGTGAACTAATGTAAACTCAGTTTCCAACTTCTCTGTGTTGGTGTAATCGTAGGCTATTTCCTTGGGCTGCGAGAAATTGTGGGTTTGACTCTGAGGCAAAGCCCATGGACTTTGTATGGCTGCATGTAATTGCCAAGTCCAATGGACTGTGTTGCCTATGAGTTTCCTTTGAATTGATAGGCCAGGTATTGTCTTTTGTTTGGCCATGTTGTGTGCGCAGTCGGTAGGATTATTTGAATTAATGTAGAAACAGTTTCCCACTTCTCTGTGTTGGTGTAGTGGTAGGCTCTTTGCTTGGGCTGCGAGAGGTTGTGGGTTCGACTCTAATGCAAGGCCCATGGACTTTGTATGTCTCCATGTAATTGTCTAGTCCAATGGACTGTGTTGCCTATGAGTTTCCATTGGTTTGATAGGCCAGGTACTGTCTTTTGCTTTTGTTTGGCCATGTTGTGTGCGCAGTCACTAGGATTCTGTGAATTAATGTAGAATTTGTTTCCAACTTCTCTGTGTTGGTTTAGTGGTAGGCTCTTTGCTTGTTCTCCAAGAGGTTGTGGGTTCGACTCTGAGGCAAGGCCCATTAACTTTGTATGGCTGCATATATTTGCTTAGTCTAATGGACTATGTTGCCTATGATTTCATTGGATTGATAGGCCAGATAATGTCTTTTGCATTTGTTTGGCCATGTTGTGTGCGCAGTCTCTAGGATTATGTGAATTAATGTAGAGTCCTTTACCTACTTCTCTGTGTTGGTGTAGAGGTAGTCTTTTTGCTTAAGCTGCGAAAGGTTGTTGGTTCGACTTTGAGGCAAGGCCCATGGAGTTTGTATGGATGCATGTAATTGCCTATTTCAGTTGACTGTGTTACCTATGAGTTCCTATTGGATTGATAGGCCAGGTACTACCTTTTGCTTTTGTTTGGCCATGTTGTGTGCGCAGTCACTAGGATTATGTGAACTAATGTAAACTCAGTTTTCAACTTCTCTGTGTTGGTGTAGTGGTAGGCTCTTTTCTTGGGCTGCGAGAAAATGTGGGTTTGACTCTGAGGCAAAGCCCATAGACTTTGTATGGCTGCATGTAATTGCCTAGTCCAATGAACTGTGTTGCCTATGAGTTTTCATTGGACTGATAGGCCAGGTATTGTCTTTTGTTTGGTTATGTTGTGTGCGAAGTCGGTAGGATTATGTGAATTAATGTAGAATCAGTTTCCCACTTCTCTGTGTTGGTGTAGTGGAAGGCGCTTTGCTTGGCTGCGAGAAGTTGTGGGTTTGACTCTGAGGCAAGGCCCATGGACTTTGTATGGCTGCATGTAATTGCCTAGTTCAATGGACTGTGTTGCCTATGAGTTTCCATTGGCTTGATAGGCCAGGTAATGTCTTTTGCTTCTGTTTGGCCATGTTGTGTGCGCAGTCACTAGGATTATGTGAATTAATGTAGATGCAGCTTCCTACTTCTTTGTGTTGGTGTGGTTGTAGGCTCTTTGCTTGTTCTGCCAGAGGTTGTGGGATAGACTCTGAGGCAAGGCCCATGGACTCTGTATGGCTGCATGTAATTGCCTAGTCCAATGGATGGGGTTGCCTCTGAGTTTCCATTGGATTGATAGGCCAGGTACTGTCTTTTGCTTTTGTTTGGCCATGTTGTGTGCGCAGTCACTAGGATTATGTGAGTTAATGTAGAGTCAGTTTCACACTTCTCCGTGTTGCTGTAGTGGTAGGCTTTTTTCTTGGGCTGCGAGAGGTTGTGAGTTCGACTCTGAGGCAAGGCCCATGGACTTTTTATGGCTGCATGTAATTGCATAGTCCAATGGACTATGTTACCTATGAGATTCCATTGGATTGATAGGCCAGGTGCCTTCTTTTGCTTTTGTTTGGCCATGTTTTGTGCGCAGTCACTAGGATTATGTGAATTAATGTTGAGTCAGTTTCCCACTTCTCTGTGTTGGTGTAGTGGTAGGCTCTTTGCTTGGGCTGGGAGAGGTTGTGAGTTCGACTCAAATGCAAGGCTCATGGAATTTGTATGGCTGCATCTAATTGCCTAGTCCAAAGGACTGTGTTGCCTATGAGTTTCCATTGGATTGATAGGCCAGGTATTGACTTTTGCTTTCGTTTGGCCATGTTGTGTGCGCAGTCACTAGGATTATGTGAATTAATATAGAGTCAGTTTCACATTTCTCTGTGTTGGTGTAGTGGTAGGCTCTTTGCTTGAGCTGCGAGAGGTTGTGGATTTGACTCTGAGGCAAGGCCCTTGGACTTTTTATGGCTGCATGTAATTGCCTAGTATAATGGACTGTGTTGCCTATGAGTTTCCATTGGATTGATAGGCCAGGTATTGACTTTTGCTTTCGTTTGGCCATGTTGTGTGCGCAGTCACTAGGTTTATGTGAATTAATGTAGAGTCAGGTTCACATTTCTCTGTGTTGGTGTAGTAGTAGGCTCTTTGCTTAAACTGCGAGAGGTTGTGAGTTCGACTTTGAGGCAAGGCCCATGGACATTGTATGGCTGCATGTTATTGCCTAGTCCAATGGACTATGTTGCTTATGAGCTTCAATTGGATTGATAGGCCAGATACTGTCTTTTGCTTTTGTTTGGCCATGTTGTGTGCGCAGTCACTAGGATTATGTGAATTAATGTAGAGTCATTCACCTACTTCTCTGTGTTGGTTTAGTGGTAGGCTCTTTGCTTGTTCTCCAAGAGGTTGTGGGTTCGACTCTGAGGCAAGGCCCATGAACTTTGTATGGCTGCATGTATTTGCCTAGTCTAATGGACTGTGTTGCCTATGAGTTTCTATTGGATTGATAGGCCAGATAATGTCTTTTGCATTTGTTTGGCCATGTTGTGTGCACAGTCACTAGGATTATGTGAACTAATGTAAACTCTGTTACCAACGTCTCTGTGTTGGTGTAGTGGTAGGCTCTTTGCTTGGGCTGCGAGAAATTGTGGGTTTGACTCTGAGGCAAAGCCCATGGACTTTGTATGGCTGCATGTAATTGTCTTGTCCAATGGACTGTGTTGCCTATGAGTTTCCACTGGTTTGATAGGCCAGGTAATGTCTTTTGCTTTTGTTTGGCCATGTTGTGTGCGCAGTCACTAGGAATATGTGAATTAATGTAGACGCAGCTTCCTACTTTTTTGTGTTGGTGTAGTTGTAAGCTCTTTGCTTGTTCTGCCAGAGGTTGTGGGTTTGACTCTGAGGCAAGGCCCATGGACTTTGTATGGCTGCATGTAATTGCCTAGTCCAATGGACTATGTTGTCTATGAGTTTCCATTGGATTGATAGGCCAGGGACTGTCTTTTGCTTTTGTTTGGCCATGTTGTGTGCGCAGTCACTAGGATTATGTGAATTTATGTTGAGTCAGTTTCGCTTTTCTCTGTGTTGGTGTAGTGGTAGGCTCTTTGCTTGGGCTGAGAGAGGTTGTGGGTTTGACTCTGAGACAAGGCCCATGGACTTTGTATGGCTGCATGTAATTGCCTAGTCCAATTGATTGCGTTGCCTATGAGTTTCCATTGGATTGATAGGCCAGGTACCGTCTTTTGCTTTTGTTTGGCCATGTTGTGTGCGCAGTCACTAGGATTATGTGAATTAATGTAGAATCTGTTTTCCACTTCTCTGTGTTGGTGTATTGGTAGGCTCTTTGCTTGGGCTACGAGAGGTTGTGGGTTTGACTCTGGGGCAAGGCCCATGGGCTTTGTATGGCTGCATGCAATTGCCTAGTCCAATGTACTGTGTTACCTATGAGTTTACATTGGATTGATAGGCCAGGTAATGTCTTTTGCTTTTGTTTGGCCATGTTGTGTGCGCAGTCACTAGGATTATGTGAATTAATGTAGAGTCAGTTTCCAACTTCTCTGTGTTGGTTTAGTGGTAGGCTCTTTGCTTGTTCTCCAAGAGGATGTGGGTTCGACTCTGAGGCAAGGCCCATGAACTTTGTATGGCTGCATGTATTTGACTAGTCTAATGGACTGTGTTGCCTATGAGTTTCCATTGGATTGATAGGCCAGGTATTGTCTTTTGTTTGGCCATGTTGTGTGCGCAGTCGGTAGGATTATGTGAATTAATGTAGAATCAGTTTCCCACTTCTCTGTGTTGGTGTAGTGGTAGGCTCTTTGCTTGGGCTGCGAGAAGTTGTGGGTTTGACTTTTAGGCAAAGCCCATGGACTTTGTATGGCTGCATGTAATTGCCTAGTCCAATGGACTGTGTTGCCAATGAGTTTCCATTGAATTGATAGGCCAGGTATTGTCTTTTGTTTAGCCATGTTGTGTGCGCAGTCGGTAGGATTATGTGAATTAATGTAGAAACAGTTTCCCACTTCTCTGTGTTGGTGTAGTGGTAGGCTCTTTGCTTGGCTGCGAGAGGTTGAGGGTTTGACTCTGAGGCAAGGCCCATGGACTTTGTATGTCTCCATGTAATTTTCTAGTCCAATGGACTGTGTTGCCTATGAGTTTCCATTGGATTGATAAGCCAGGTACTGACTTTTGCTTTTGTTTGGCCATGTTGTGTGCGCAGTCGGTAGAATTATGTGAATTAATGTAGTACCAGTTTCTCACTTTTCTGTGTTGGTGTAGTAGTAGGCTCTTTGCTTGGCTGCGCGAGGTTGTGGGTTTGACTCTGAGGCAAGGCCCATGGACTTTGTATGTCTCCATGTAATTGTCTAGTCCAATGGACTGTGTTGCCTATGAGTTTCCATTGGATTGATAGGCCAGGTACTGTCATTTGCTTTTGTTTGGCCATGTTGTGTGCGCAGTCACTAGGATTATGTGAATTAATGTAGAGTCAGTTCCCAACTTCTCTGTGTTGGTTTAGGGGTAGGCTCTTTGCTTAAGCTGCGAGAGGTTGTGGGTTCGACTCTGAGGCAAGGCCCATGGAGTTTGTATGGCTGCATATAATTGCGTAGTTCAATTGACTGTGTTGCCTATGAGTTCCCATTGGATTGATAGGCCAGGTACTGCCTTTTGCTTTTGTTTGGCCATGTTGTGTGCGCAGTCACTAGGATTATGTGAATTAATGTAGAGTCTGGTTCACATTTCTCTGTGTTGGTGTAGTGGTAGGCTCTTTGCTTGAGCTGCGAGAGGTTGTGAGTTCGACTTTGAGGCAAGGCCCATGGACGTTGTATGGCTGCATGTTATTGCCTAGTCCAATGGACTGTGTTGCCAATGAGTTTCCATTGGATTGATAGACCAGGTACTGTCTTTTGCTTTCGTTTGGCCATGTTGTGTGCGCAGTCACTAGGATTATTTGAGTTAATGAAGAGTCAGTTGCAAACTTCTCTGTGTTGGTGTAGTGGTAGGCTCTTTGCTTTGGCTGCGAGAAGTTGTGGGTTTGACTCTAATGCAAGGTTCATGGACTTTGTATAACTGCATGTAATCGCCTAGTCCATTGGACTGTGTTGCCTATGAGTTTCCATTGGATTGATAGGCCAGGTATTGACTTTTGCTTTCGTTTGGCCATGTTGTGTGCGCAGTCACTAGGATTATGTGAATTAATGTAGAGTCAGTTTCACATTTCTCTGTGTTGGTGTAGTGGTAGGATCTTTGCTTGGGCTGCGAGAAGTTGTGGGTTTGACTCTGAGGCAAGGCCCATGGACTTTTTATGGCTGCATGTAATTGCTAAGTCCAATGGACTGTGTTGCCTATGAGTTTCCATTGGATTGATAGGCCAGGTATGGACTTTTGCTTTCGTTTGGCCATGTTGTGTGCGCAGTCACTAGGATTATGTGAATTAATGTAGAGGCAGGTTCACATTTCTCTGTGTTGGTGTAGTGGTAGGCTCTTTGCTTGAGCTGCGAGAGGTTGTGAGTTCGACTTTGAGGCAAGGCCCATGGACTTTGTATGGCTGCATGTTATTGCCTAGTCCAATGGACTGTGTTGCCTATGAGTTTCCATTGGATTGATAAGCCAGGTACTGTCTTTTGCTTTTGTTTAGCCATGTTGTGTGCGCAGTCGGTAGGATTATGTGAATTAATGTAGAATCAGTTTCCCACTTCTCTGTATTGGTGTAGTGGTAGGCTCTTTGCTTAGCTGCGAGAGGTTGTGGGTTTGACTCTGAAGCAAGGCCCATGGACTTTGTATGTCTCCATGTAATTGTCTAGTCCAATGGACTGTGTTGCCTATGAGTTTCCATTGGATTGATAGGCCTGGTACTGTCTTTTGCTTTTGTTTGGCCATGTTGTGTGCGCAGTCACTAGGATTATGTGAATTAATGTGGAGTCAGTTTCCAACTTCTCTGTGTTGGTTTAGTGGTAGGCTCTTTGCTTGGGCTGCGACAAATTGTGGGTTTGACTCAGAGGCAAAGCCCATGGACTTTGTATGGCTGCATGTAATTGTTTAGTCCAATGGACTGTGTTGCCTATGAGTTTCCATTGGCTTGATAGGCCAGGTAATGTCTTTTGCTTTTGTTTGGCCATGTTGTGTGCGCAGTCTCTAGGAATATGTGAATTAATGTAGACGCACCTTCCTACTTTTTTGTGTTGGTGTAGTTGTAAGCTCTTTGCTTGTTCTGCCAGAGGTTGTGGGTTTGACTCTGAGGCAAGGCCCATGGACTTTGTATGGCTGCATGTAATTGCCTAGTCCAATGGACTATGTTGTATATGAGTTTCCATTGGATTGATAGGCCAGGGACTGTCTTTTGCTTTTGTTTGGCCATGTTGTGTGTGCAGTCACTAGGATTATGTGAATTTATGTTGAGTCAGTTTCGCTCTTCTCTGTGTTGGTTTAGTGGTAGGCTCTTTGCTTGGGCTACAAGAGGTTGTGGGTTCGACTCTGAGGCAAGGCCCATGGACTTTGTATGGCTGCATGTAATTGCCTAGTCCAATTGATTGCTTTGCCTATGAGTTTCTATTGGATTGATAGGCCAGGTACTGTCTTTTGCTTTTGTTTGGCCATGTTGTGTGCGCAGTCACTAGGATTATGTGAATTAATGTAGAATCAGTTTTTCACTTCTCTGTGTTGGTGTATTGGTAGGCTCTTTGCTTGGGCTACGAGAGGTTGTGGGTTCGACTCTGGGGCAAGGCCCATGGGCTTTGTATGGCTGCATTTAATTGCCTAGTCTAATGTACTGTGTTACCTATGAGTTTCCATTGGATTGATAGGCCAGGTACTGAAATCCTAGTCACCTCCCCCAGGGAAAGACAGGCACACCAGTGGGCAGGACCAGACGGAAGGAAACGCCCACCTAGGGGTCTGGAGACCCCGGGGCAGGAAAAAGGAGTCAGTTGTTTTTAAGGAGAGTTGTGGAGTGAGGAGTAAGGAGTGGAGTCCAGGCCTCTGCTTTAGACCTGAGGCTGAACTGACAGGTTAGTTAACCCCGCTTAACTAACTTAAGACAACAAATGGGCTGCAATGCTGAGAACCTGCTTACCTACGTAACTGATGAGGGAGGATGTCGCAAATCCATGGGAAGATGTTCAAGCTCTCCTGCAGTTCTTGGTGGTCCGTACAGTCCGACCACTTCGAATTCTGAAAGGCACTCTTACCCTTTCTACCCTGGAACGAAGCTTACGCAAATAAACATGCTTGACCCTGGAATTGTTGACTCCGGTCTTCCTTTCATACCCCACACCTCCATTCCCATTTCTTATTTAAAAGTAATTACACAGACACAAATTTATCTTTGGATAATTTTGGCCATAGCAGCCATTTTATTAACAAGAATACATAACCAATAAAATTTGCAATGTGGTAAGGTCCTTGAAGCTACCAAAACCCTGGTGATTCCCATAACCGAGCAATAAAAAACCTCAACTTGCTCCCAGCCGTTACCCACACTGGCTCAGGAGCACCAAATGGTAAGGGTTAATCCTCCGTCAACCCCAACCACACCCCCAGGGGCCCCGACATACCCCGTCGGGGTTCCCCCCCAAAATCACCAGGGGACCATCAATTCTGCCAATGAGGGGATCCATACCCGGATGAATCCCCGAACCAATTTTAAACCAACTTCAAGGACCCACCAATAAACAACACCACAACGAAGGCACCTTGAAACCCTTCAAGTGCCTGAGACCCCCCGCAACCAAAGGGCCCTCTCAATACCTCCCTGCAAGCCAAGAGCCCATAAGTCAGTTCCCACCGCATTAAGGTGTACCCCGTCAGCCAACCAAAATTCCTCTTCCGTCCTTTCCAACTCAACATGCCGTATTGCTATACCCCCGTTCCGACTAACAAACTTCGAGATCGCCCTATTAACCTTCGCCCGCGCCTTGTTCAACCTGTCAACTGACCGCGCTTTCTGCCAACTCTTTCTCGCTACTATCTCCGACCAGACTATCGTTAGACCTGGAAACGACACCCATAACCGTAACAAATCATGTTTGATGTCCTTTATCAAGATTCGAAAAGGACGCCCACCCAAATCATTCCCCCCGGCATGCAACACTAACATGTCAGGAGGTCTGTCCAACCGGGCGTATCTATGCACCTCCTGCAACACCCTGTTCCACCCTAACCCCCGAACACCGAGCCATCGCACGAGAGCCAGGTCCTTCTCAAAACCTAGCTGTCTCCCGTTCCATCTCGCGTCCGCTCGTCGGGCTCCCCAATACACATAAGAGTGGCCAAGGATCCAGACCAGGGAAGGAAGGGGGGGTGCTTCTGCAATACAAAATGTACAGACGACACCATTTTATTGCCTCACCAAACCAAATTGACAAAAAACACACACTCTCCCCCCCCCCATTGCTACCCTAATACCCCCCCCTTTTCCCCTCAATTGCCAACAACCACCTGGGGACGTACATACGACTTAAAGCGCTGCGACTTCCACCTACCAATCTGCTTAACTGTCTCCTCCGGTAGGCCGCATATAGAGGCCTCCGTCGCTGCCCCAATCCGAAAGACTTCGGATCTAACCCCAACGACTTCAAACATGCCCTAAAAACACTCACAAATTGGTATCTCGATAAAAAGGACCCATCCTCGTGACATAATAAGGGGCCATCCACCTTCGGACGGATCTGTTGAAAATTCCCGAGACACTTGAACGGGCACATATCAGATGCCACAACCATCCCCAAACGGACTAGTCTACCCACACCTCTCTGATCAGTTTTCGATTTCCTAATCCAAAATTCAACTCCGTTTTCCACTGACAATGTCACCCCAATCCAAGCCCCCGGGGAACGCCTTACTGGGCGATACCAACTCCCCAATCCGCAGGGCTCCAAAAAACGCCAAAGAAAAGGCTAACTTAAACAAACTCACCTCAAACGGAGATAGACAAACCCCCCACAACGCCCTACCCAGCCCAGCCCAGCTGGGACCCAGTTTGAGCGAGGAACGGAACAAGTCCTTCCCACACCAAGGTTTGCAGGCCCTACCTCAGTCAGGGTTTCACCCACACTCTACAGCTCCGGAATGTCATGCTCTTCAGCCTCCTCCTCCTCCTGCGCATCCTCATCCACTTTACCCTCCACACCAGTCCCAAGCTGGAAGCACTGCAGCACTGCCTCGGCGAAGCGGCAACAGGCTGTGCTGCAGCTAATCTGCATAAGTGACAAATCCCACAATGCAGAAGAGGTGTGGACAGCTCTAAAACAGCATGCAGATCACTGGCTCACACCTCTGAACCTAAAGCCAGGAAAGGTTGTGTGTGACAATGGCCGGAACCTAGTGGCGGCTTTGAGGCGAGGCCAGCTGACACATGTTCCATGCTTGGCCCATGTGCTCAACCTCGTGGTTCAGCGGTTTCTAAAGTCATACCCAGAGCTGTCTCATCTGCTGGTAAAAGTTCGCCGCCTGTCTGCACATTTTCGAAAGTCACCTACTGCTTCAGCCGGCCTTGCCGGCTTTCAGCGTCATTTGCATCTTCCGGCTCACAGACTGGTGTGTGATGTCCCCACGCGTTGGAATTCAACTCTGCACATGTTGATCAGGATATGTGAGCAGAAGAGGGCAGTTGTTGAGTACCTGCATCACCTAAGCCGTCGGGAAATGGGTCAAACTCCACACATAACACCTGAGGAGTGGAGATGGATGTCCGACCTATGTACCATCCTCCAAAACTTTGAGGACTCCACCAAGATGGTGAGCGGCGATGATGCCATTATTAGCGTCACCATACCGCTTCTCTGCCTTCTAAAACGGTCTCTGCTCAAAACCAAACATGATGCATTGCAGGCGGAACACGATGAGTTGGAGCAAGAAACAGTAGTGGGTGTGGGTGATAACACATAGCCCAGCCTCGTCTCATCACAACGTGCAGTGGAGGACTATGACGAGGAGGAAGATGAAGACATGGAGCAACTCTCCGGCCAAATTGAGGATATGACATGCATACCAGTCATATGCTCAGTTCAGCGTGGCTGGCCAGAGGACAGGGTAGATGAGGAGGAGGAGGAGAAGGAGGAGGACAGCATGTTCAGTCATCGTGTTGGTCTGGATACTGAAGTGATGGCTGTTAAGAGTCTGGCGCACATGGATGACTTTATGGTAAGCTGCCTGTCTCGTGACCCTCGCGTTAAGAACATCTTGGCCGACAATCATTACTGGTTGGTAACACTGTTAGACCCACGCTACAAGGAGAACTTTATGTCTCTTATTCCCGAGGCGGAGAGGTCAGCCAAAATGCAGCAGTTCCGGAAGGCCATAGTCACGGAAGTAGGCAAAGCATTCCCTTCACAAAACGCTAGCGTCATAATTGTAACACTATTAGTTAAAAGAAAGGGATAAAATGTAAAAAAAAACAAAATAAGGCATGACTTTTTTTTAACATCACATTTATTTTTTTTAGATTTAACCAAAGAATGTGCACATTTGTTATAATAAACAAGTGAAAAATGTTGAAAATCAGTCATCCAAAGGTGTGTGAAAAAAATATATACATATATGGTACCAATAAAAATGTCACTTTGTCTTGCAAAGAATGCAGCCCCCCAAATTATTTTTTTCCTCTGTGCGGCCCATACACCCAGCCGAGTTTGAGACCCCCTGCCTTACACTATATAGATATTATGTTCATTCCCCATCTATCTTGCTCGGGAGAGCATCTCCCTCCCCGGCACCAAGAGCAGCTCATACTGAATTGTTACATTGACTAGTAACACTGCACACAGAAATGCACCTTAATATTCCACTGTTAACCCTTTCCTCCCAGCAGTAACACACAACTCCTCACCTTGATATCATGGTGATTTATGGTCAGAATGACTTCAATGCGATCAGTGATTTCTATTCTAGCTCTGCTCACATAGATTTTATATCCACACTCAACTATAGGCCGTTCTTCATATTTTGGGGGCTTTTAGTCAGATATACTAGTTTGTGCCTGTATAGTATTGGTGTAGATGGGAGTGTAGGGCATGGGTTACATGGCACTGTGGTGGGATACTGATGGGAGGTATTGGTGCTGTGTTTGATGCTTCTACTGGGTATTTTCCTACAAATACTGGAACAGCTCACTGCTTAGAATGATCCTTCCCAGCTCTATAATATATTATATATACCCCACAATGCAGGCTCACACACACATTTGTCTCAAGTGTGTTGTAGGGACACAGATACAGTCTTGGTCATGTGACTAAAGGCTACTTTACACACTGCGATATCGGTCCCGATATCGCTAGTGTGGGTACCCGCCCCCATCTGTTGCGCGACACGGGTAAATCGCTGCCCATGCCGCACAACACCGACCAGACCCGTCACACATACTTACCTGCCCGGCGACGTCGCTGTGACCGGCGAACCGCCTCCTTTCTAAGGGGGCGGTCCGTGCGGCGTCACAGCGACGTCACTGAGCGACCGCCCAATAGCAGCGGAGGGGCGGAGATGAGTGGCCGGAACATCCCGCCCACCTCCTTCCTTCCTCATAGCGGCTGGGAGGCAGGTAAGGAGAGGTTCCTCGTTTCTGCGGTGTCACACGGAGTGATGTGTGCTGCCGCAGGAGCGACGAACTACATCGTTACTGCTGCAGTAACGATAATCGAGAATGGAGACCCATGTCACCGATGAGCGATTTTGCACGTTTTTGCAACGATGCAAAATCGCTCATCGGTGTCACACGCAGCAACATCGCTAATGCGGCCGGATGTGCGTCACAAATTCCGTGACCCCAACGACTCCGCATTAGCGATGTTGCAGCGTGTAAAGCCCCCTTTAGTGGGAGTGGTGTACAGAGTCTTAGCAGTAAAGAGTATTCCATATTTCTGCCAGATACCCACAGAGATATTGAAATCTGAAAAAAGAGACTTCTGCTCATTGAAGGTAAGAACTGCTCACATAGCGTTCAACTCCACAGCAAACGAGTGCTCTAGCACTGGCATCTCAGCAGGGATATTCCCCTACTACACATGTGTGTCTGGGTCGCTGTGACAGTTTACAGGACATAACTCAGGGCACCTAGACAGAAGGCAGAGGGACTACTTTCTATTTCTGGTGTAGAGCTTAGTACAATATATATATATACTATTACATGTGACACATGTACCTTGTATTACCATTATTCGCTGTATATGAACCCCTTTTCTCCGGGCATTATTTGTCTATAGCATTTTTCACGAACCTGAGGCAACTGAGAACCCTTCAGTGAAGGAATTCCACTAACCCTCACAATACCAACCAGGGGCCTCCCTGCAGTAACTCAGGTAGTTGTACCCATTCTCTTTCCGCATTCTATGTGTTCTTCTTTCTTCTTTTTTTTCTTTTTTCTTCTTTTTATTTCTATCATGTAGTTCAGGGGTTTATAGATATATGTCCTGCATTTCATATTTCCTTTAGTGGTGCTTCTTACCCATTCTCATATCATTTACCCTAGTATTTCATGATCCTGAGGCGACTGAGAACCCTTTAATAAAGGAATCCTTTTTCACCTGAATTGTCAAGTGATACTTACCAGTGACTATCACGTAATGTTACAGGTAGTTCCATTTTCTTCCTCTTCTTTCTCTCCTTTCTTCTTTGTCACACGGTCCATTGTGTTATAGCCCACGTGTCATGATAACACTTGTACCATCTTTTCATTTAGATTCCACCTACAATTATTTACCGATTCCAGTTCTGGAATAGGCTTTCATCATCTACTCACTAGAATTCTCAAGTGCATAAGGTACTGAGACATATACATGTTCACACCATTATAAAGAACAAAGTATAAACATTGAGGTTTTTCTCACACCCATGTTCCTGTGTTCTTTGATATGATATGTGTTCATTTCCTTCACTATATAGGATTGCAAGTTTTCCATTTGTACCTTAATGGCAATGACGCTATACAATTGAACACATATCATCCTGTTATCCATATAGGTGTGTATTTACCTGCTTGACTATTTTTGGTTGTTTGATCCAGAATGTTTCTCCAGATAGGTCATGTGGAAATTTTCTTTCCTCAGTACAAATGTTTTCACTATGGCTTTGGAAAAATTTTTTGTATGTGCCTCATGGTCATTTGACCCATTGTACTCTCAAGTAGCAATATATTGTACTGTTATGTTGTACTATGTACTAATTACGTGTTTATATGGTTTTGTAACCCTTTATGATCTTAGATAACTTTATCCTTGATAAAGACCTAAAAACAAGGTCGAAACGTTGGATGAATTATCCTTTTGCACAAATAAAGAATTTTCAGCATTCCAAGAGTTCTTTTCTTACGTTATTAATCACTATAGTGTACCAGAGCTATTTCTTTTGAATTGACTCTTATTTTTTCTGAGCACCTGCTATATACACAGTGAGCCAGACATATTCAATTTTCATTCAGAAGGCAGAGGGAAGCCTTAGCAGCTGAGCATATATCTTTGCTTGTGAGCATTAGAACAGGCCGGCGATTACAGGGTAACATGAAAAATGTCCAGCTTGCATTATGACTAGAACATGACAATATCCTTTTAAGTACTAACCTATGATGTGTTCCTAAGCAGTTGATGTTATATGTTCTACATTTCATTTTCTGCATACTTTACAAGTAGTAGAATTTGCTTTGATATAGGCAACTGGATTTTCACAATGAAAAGGCAAAGGATAACGCCCGAAAAAGACGCCATACATTATGTCAGTGCCATCACTGACAAACCTGGATTGACCATGAAATACGGTATGGAGAGCTGTTGTCATCGTATTAGATAGATAAGAATGATTATATGTATTGTAGAAATGTCTCCTATCATGTTCCCTAATTTTTTATTATGTCCACATCCTGGTCCCCATCTTGGACATCATAACAAACGTGCACTTTTTTGTTTAATTTACACATTGGACCATAGGAAAAATGACACTACAGCTACAGAGGTGACCGTCTGATAGCCCAGCTCGACTATCCATCTCTACTGAAGACCCTTTCAGCTTTTTGAGAGTTGGGTGGAGGACATCATCTCTGAAAATAGGGTCCCACAGCTGCACCCCATCAGTGTGAGCAGGACTCTTAGGACTCTTAGAAGAGTCAATGCTCTGAGACCATGGGGGGCGCTTAGCCCCCTCTCTTCGTCACTGAGGATGATTTCATTTTTCAGGGATTAGAGAGGGTGGTCCTTGTGGTGGACTGCAGGTATGGAGAGCTGTTGTCATCGTATTAAATAGATAAGAATGATTATATGTATTGTAGAAATGTCTCCTATCATGTTCCCTAATTTTTTATTATGTCCACATCCTGGTCCCCATCTTGGACATCATAACAAACGTGCACTTTTTTGTTTAATTTACACATTGGACCATAGGAAAAATGACACTACAGCTACAGAGGTGACCGTCTGATAGCCCAGCTCGACTATCCATCTCTACTGAAGACCCTTTCAGCTATTTGAGAGTTGGGTGGAGAACATCATCTCTGAAAATAGGGTCCCACAGCTGCACCCCATCAGTGTGAGCAGGACTCTTAGGACTCTTAGAAAAGTCAATGCTCTGAGACCATGGGGGGCGCTTAGCCCCCTCTCTTCGTCACTGAGGATGATTTCACTTTTCAGGGAATAGAGAGGGTGGTCCTTGTGGTGGACTGCAGGTATTAGATAGATAAGAATGATTATATGTATTGTAGAAATGTCTCCTATCATGTTCCCTATTTTTTTATTATGTCCACATCCTGGTCCCCATCTTGGACATCATAACAAACGTGCACTTTTTTGTTTAATTTACACATTGGACCATAGGAAAAATGACACTACAGCTACAGAGGTGACCGTCTGATAGCCCAGCTCGACTATCCATCTCTACTGAAGACCCTTTCAGCTTTTTGAGAGTTGGGTGGAGGACATCATCTCTGAAAATAGGGTCCCACAGCTGCACCCCATCAGTGTGAGCAGGAATCTTAGGACTCTTAGAAGAGTCAATGCTCTGAGACCATGGGGGGCGCTTAGCCCCCTCTCTTCGTCACTGAGGATGATTTCATTTTTCAGGGATTAGAGAGAGTGGTCCTTGTGGTGGACTGCAGGTATGGAGAGCTGTTGTGATAGTATTAGATAGATAAGAATGATTATATGTATTGTAGAAATGTCTCCTATCATGTTCCCTAATTTTTTATTATGTCCACATCCTGGTCCCCATCTTGGACATCATAACAAACGTGCACTTTTTTGTTTAATTTACACATTGGACCATAGGAAAAATGACACTACAGCTACAGAGGTGACCGTCTGATAGCCCAGCTCGACTATCCATCTCTACTGAAGACCCTTTCAGCTTTTTGAGAGTTGGGTGGAGGACATCATCTCTGAAAATAGGGTCCCACAGCTGCACCCCATCAGTGTAAGCAGGAATCTTAGGACTCTTAGAAGAGTCAATGCTCTGAGACCATGGGGGGCGCTTAGCCCCCTCTCTTCGTCACTGAGGATGATTTCATTTTTCAGGGATTAGAGAGAGTGGTCCTTGTGGTGGACTGCAGGTATGGAGAGCTGTTGTGATCGTATTAGATAGATAAGAATGATTATATGTATTGTAGAAATGTCTCCTATCATGTTCCCTAATTTTTTATTATGTCCACATCCTGGTCCCCATCTTGGACATCATAACAAACGTGCACTTTTTTGTTTAATTTACACATTGGACCATAGGAAAAATGACACTACAGCTACAGAGGTGACCGTCTGATAGCCCAGCTTGACTATCCATCTCTACTGAAGACCCTTTCAGCTTTTTGAGAGTTGGGTGGAGGACATCATCTCTGAAAATAGGGTCCCACAGCTGCACCCCATCAGTGTAAGCAGGACTCTTAGGACTCTTAGAAGAGTCAATGCTCTAAAACCATGGGGGGCGCTTAGCCCCCTCTCTTCGTCCCTGAGGATGATTTCATTTTTCAGGGATTAGAGGGGTTGGTCCTTGTGGTGGACTGCAGGTATGGAGAGCTGTTGTCATCGTATTAGATAGATAAGAATGATTATATGTATTGTAGAAATGTCTCCTATCATGTTCCCTAATTTCTTATTATGTCCACATCCTGGTCCCCATCTTGGACATCATAACAAACGTGCACTTTTTTGTTTAATTTACACATTGGACCATAGGAAAAATGACACTACAGCTACAGAGGTGACCGTCTGATAGCCCAGCTCGACTATCCATCTCTACTGAAGACCCTTTCAGCTTTTTGAGAGTTGGGTGGAGGACATCATCTCTGAAAATAGGGTCCCACAGCTTCACCCCATCAGTGTGAGCAGGACTCTAAGGACTCTTAGAAGAGTCAATGCTCTGGTACCATGGGGGGCGCTTGGCCCCCTCTCTTCGTCACTGAGGATGATTTCATTTTTCAGGGATTAGAGAGGGTGGTCCTTGTGGTGGACTGCAGGTATGGAGAGCTGTTGTCATCGTATTAGATAGATAAGAATGATTATATGTATTGTAGAAATGTCTCCTATCATGTTCCCTAATTTTTTATTATGTCCACATCCTGGTCCCCATCTTGGACATCATAACAAACGTGCACTTTTTTGTTTAATTTACACATTGGACCATAGGAAAAATGACACTACAGCTACAGAGGTGACCGTCTGATAGCCCAGCTCGACTATCCATCTCTACTGAAGACCCTTTCAGCTTTTTGAGAGTTGGGTGGAGGACATCATCTCTGAAAATAGGGTCCCACAGCTGCACCCCATCAGTGTGAGCAGGACTCTTAGGACTCTTAGAAGAGTTAATGCTCTGAGACCATGGGGGCGCTTAGCCCCCTCTCTTCGTCACTGAGGATGATTTCATTTTTCAGGGATTAGAGAGGGTGGTCCTTGTGGTGGACTGCAGGTATGGAGAGCTGTTGTCATCGTATTAGATACATAAGAATGATTATATGTATTGTAGAAATGTCTCCTATCATGTTCCCTAATTTTTTATTATGTCCACATCCTGGTCCCCATCTTGGACATCATAACAAACGTGCACTTTTTTGTTTAATTTACACATTGGACCATAGGAAAAATGACACTACAGCTACAGAGGTGACCGTCTGATAGCCCAGCTCGACTATCCATCTCTACTGAAGACCCTTTCAGCTTTTTGAGAGTTGGGTGGAGGACATCATCTCTGAAAATAGGGTCCCACAGCTGCACCCCATCAGTGTGAGCAGGACTCTTAGGACTCTTAGAAGAGTCAATGCTCTGAGACCATTGGGGGCACTTAGCCCCCTCTCTTCATCACTGAGGATGATTTCATTTTTCAGGGATTAGAGAGGGTGGTCCTTGTGGTGGACTGCAGATATGGAGAGCTGTTATCATCGTATTAGATAGATAAGAATGATCATATGTATTGTAGAAATGTCTCCTATCATGTTCCCTAATTTTTTATTATGTCCACATCCTGGTCCCCATCTTGGACATCATAACAAACGTGCACTTTTTTGTTTAATTTACACATTGGACCATAGGAAAAATGACACTACAGCTACAGAGGTGACCGTCTGATAGCCCAGCTCGACTATCCATCTCTACTGAAGACCCTTTCAGCTTTTTGAGAGTTGGGTGGAGAACATCATCTCTGAAAATAGGGTCCCACAGCTGCACCCCATCACTGTGAGCAGGACTCTTAGGACTCTTAGAAGAGTCAATGCTCTGAGACCATGGGGGGCGCTTAGCCCCCTCTCTTCGTCACTGAGGATGATTTCACTTTTCAGGGAATAGAGAGGGTGGTCCTTGTGGTGGACTGCAGGTATGGAGAGCTGTTGTCATCGTATTAGATAGATAAGAATGATTATATGTATTGTAGAAATGTCTCCTATCATGTTCCCTATTTTTTTATTATGTCCACATCCTGGTCCCCATCTTGGAAATCATAACAAACGTGCACTTTTTTGTTTAATTTACACATTGGACCATAGGAAAAATGACACTACAGCTACAGAGGTGACCGTCTGATAGCCCAGCTCGACTATCCATCTCTACTGAAGACCCTTTCAGCTTTTTGAGAGTTGGGTGGAGGACATCATCTCTGAAAATAGGGTCCCACAGCTGCACCCCATCAGTGTGAGCAGGAATCTTAGGACTCTTAGAAGAGTCAATGCTCTGAGACCATGGGGGGTGCTTAGCCCCCTCTCTTCGTCACTGAGGATGATTTCATTTTTCAGGGATTAGAGAGAGTGGTCCTTGTGGTGGACTGCAGGTATGGAGAGCTGTTGTGATCGTATTAGATAGATAAGAATGATTATATGTATTGTAGAAATGTCTCCTATCATGTTCCCTAATTTTTTATTATGTCCACATCCTGGTCCCCATCTTGAACATCATAACAAACGTGCACTTTTTTGTTTAATTTACACATTGGACCATAGGAAAAATGACACTACAGCTACAGAGGTGACCGTCTGATAGCCCAGCTCGACTATCCATCTCTACTGAAGACCCTTTCAGCTTTTTGAGAGTTGGGTGGAGGACATCATCTCTGAAAATAGGGTCCCACAGCTGCACCCCATCAGTGTAAGCAGGACTCTTAGGACTCTTAGAAGAGTCAATGCTCTAAAACCATGGGGGGCGCTTAGCCCCCTCTCTTCGTCCCCGAGGATGATTTCATTTTTCAGGGATTAGAGAGGGTGGTCCTTGTGGTTAACTGCAGGTATGGAGAGCTGTTGTCATCGTATTAGATAGATAAGAATGATTATATGTATTGTAGAAATGTCTCCTATCATGTTCCCTAATTTCTTATTATGTCCACATCCTGGTCCCCATCTTGGACATCATAACAAACGTGCACTTTTTTGTTTAATTTACACATTGGACCATAGGAAAAATGACACTACAGCTACAGAGGTGACCGTCTGATAGCCCAGCTCGACTATCCATCTCTACTGAAGACCCTTTCAGCTTTTTGAGAGTTGGGTGGAGGACATCATCTCTGAAAATAGGGTCCCACAGCTTCACCCCATCAGTGTGAGCAGGACTCTTAGGACTCTTAGAAGAGTCAATGCTCTGGTACCATGGGGGGCGCTTGGCCCCCTCTCTTCGTCACTGAGGATGATTTCATTTTTCAGGGATTAGAGAGGGTGGTCCTTGTGGTGGACTGCAGGTATGGAGAGCTGTTGTCATCGTATTAGATAGATAAGAATGATTATATGTATTGTAGAAATGTCTCCTATCATGTTCCCTAATTTTTTATTATGTCCACATCCTGGTCCCCATCTTGGACATCATAACAAACGTGCACTTTTTTGTTTAATTTACACATTGGACCATAGGAAAAATGACACTACAGCTACAGAGGTGACCGTCTGATAGCCCAGCTCGACTATCCATCTCTACTGAAGACCCTTTCAGCTTTTTGAGAGTTGGGTGGAGGACATCATCTCTTAAAATAGGGTCCCACAGCTGCACCCCATCAGTGTAAGCAGGACTCTTAGGACTCTTAGAAGAGTCAATGCTCTAAAACCATGGGGGGCGCTTAGCCCCCTCTCTTCGTCACTGAGGATGATTTCATTTTTCAGGGATTAGAGAGGGTGGTCCTTGTGGTGGACTGCAGGTATGGAGAGCTGTTGTCATCGTATTAGATAGATAAGAATGATTATATGTATTGTAGAAATGTCTCCTATCATGTTCCCTAATTTTTTATTATGTCCACATCCTGGTCCCCATCTTGGACATCATAACAAACGTGCACTTTTTTGTTTAATTTACACATTGGACCATAGGAAAAATGACACTACAGCTACAGAGGTGACCGTCTGATAGCCCAGCTCGACTATCCATCTCTACTGAAGACCCTTTCAGCTTTTTGAGAGTTGGGTGGAGGACATCATCTCTGAAAATAGGGTCCCACAGCTGCACCCCATCAGTGTGAGCAGGACTCTTAGTTCTCTTAGAAGAGTCAATGCTCTGAGACCATTGGGGGCACTTAGCCCCCTCTCTTCATCACTGAGGATGATTTCATTTTTCAGGGATTAGAGAGGGTGGTCCTTGTGGTGGACTGCAGATATGGAGAGCTGTTGTCATCGTATTAGATAGATAAGAATGATTATATGTATTGTAGAAATGTCTCCTATCATGTTCCCTAATTTTTTATTATGTCCACATCCTGGTCCCCATCTTGGACATCATAACAAACGTGCACTTTTTTGTTTAATTTACACATTGGACCATAGGAAAAATGACACTACAGCTACAGAGGTGACCGTCTGATAGCCCAGCTCGACTATCCATCTCTACTGAAGACCCTTTCAGCTTTTTGAGAGTTGGGTGGAGGACATCATCTCTTAAAATAGGGTCCCACAGCTGCACCCCATCAGTGTAAGCAGGACTCTTAGGACTCTTAGAAGAGTCAATGCTCTAAAACCATGGGGGGCGCTTAGCCCCCTCTCTTCGTCACTGAGGATGATTTCATTTTTCAGGGATTAGAGAGGGTGGTCCTTGTGGTGGACTGCAGGTATGGAGAGCTGTTGTCATCGTATTAGATAGATAAGAATGATTATATGTATTGTAGAAATGTCTCCTATCATGTTCCCTAATTTTTTATTATGTCCACATCCTGGTCCCCATCTTGGACATCATAACAAACGTGCACTTTTTTGTTTAATTTACACATTGGACCATAGGAAAAATGACACTACAGCTACAGAGGTGACCGTCTGATAGCCCAGCTCGACTATCCATCTCTACTGAAGACCCTTTCAGCTTTTTGAGAGTTGGGTGGAGGACATCATCTCTGAAAATAGGGTCCCACAGCTGCACCCCATCAGTGTGAGCAGGACTCTTAGTTCTCTTAGAAGAGTCAATGCTCTGAGACCATTGGGGGCACTTAGCCCCCTCTCTTCATCACTGAGGATGATTTCATTTTTCAGGGATTAGAGAGGGTGGTCCTTGTGGTGGACTGCAGATATGGAGAGCTGTTATCATCGTATTAGATAGATAAGAATGATTATATGTATTGTAGAAATGTCTCCTATCATGTTCTCTAATTTTTTATTATGTCCACATCCTGGTCCCCATCTTGGACATCATAACAAACGTGCACTTTTTTGTTTAATTTACACATTGGACCATAGGAAAAATGACACTACAGCTACAGAGGTGACCGTCTGATAGCCCAGCTCGACTATCCATCTCTACTGAAGACCCTTTCAGCTTTTTGAGAGTTGGGTGGAGAACATCATCTCTGAAAATAGGGTCCCACAGCTGCACCCCATCAGTGTGAGCAGGACTCTTAGGACTCTTAGAAGAGTCAATGCTCTGAGACCATGGGGGGCGCTTAGCCCCCTCTCCTCGTCACTGAGGATGATTTCACTTTTCAGGGAATAGAGAGGGTGGTCCTTGTGGTGGACTGCAGGTATGGAGAGCTGTTGTCATCGTATTAGATAGATAAGAATGATTATATGTATTGTAGAAATGTCTCCTATCATGTTCCCTATTTTTTTATTATGTCCACATCCTGGTTCCCATCTTGGAAATCATAACAAACGTGCACTTTTTTGTTTAATTTACAAATTGGACAATAGGAAAAATGACACTACAGCTACAGAGGTGACCGTCTGATAGCCCAGCTCGACTATCCATCTCTACTGAAGACCCTTTCAGCTTTTTGAGAGTTGGGTGGAGGACATCATCTCTGAAAATAGGGTCCCACAGCTGCACCCCATCAGTGTGAGCAGGAATCTTAGGACTCTTAGAAGAGTCAATGCTCTGAGACCATGGGGGGCGCTTAGCCCCCTCTCTTCGTCACTGAGGATGATTTCATTTTTCAGGGATTAGAGAGAGTGGTCCTTGTGGTGGACTGCAGGTATGGAGAGCTGTTGTGATCGTATTAGATAGATAAGAATGATTATATGTATTGTAGAAATGTCTCCTATCATGTTCCCTAATTTTTTATTATGTCCACATCCTGGTCCCCATCTTGAACATCATAACAAACGTGCACTTTTTTGTTTAATTTACACATTGGACCATAGGAAAAATGACACTACAGCTACAGAGGTGACCGTCTGATAGCCCAGCTCGACTATCCATCTCTACTGAAGACCCTTTCAGCTTTTTGAGAGTTGGGTGGAGGACATCATCTCTGAAAATAGGGTCCCACAGCTTCACCCCATCAGTGTGAGCAGGACTCTTAGGACTCTTAGAAGAGTCAATGCTCTGGTACCATGGGGGGCGCTTGGCCCCCTCTCTTCGTCACTGAGGATGATTTCATTTTTCAGGGATTAGAGAGGGTGGTCCTTGTGGTGGACTGCAGGTATGGAGAGCTGTTGTCATCGTATTAGATAGATAAGAATGATTATATGTATTGTAGAAATGTCTCCTATCATGTTCCCTAATTTTTTATTATGTCCACATCCTGGTCCCCATCTTGGACATCATAACAAACGTGCACTTTTTTGTTTAATTTACACATTGGACCATAGGAAAAATGACACTACAGCTACAGAGGTGACCGTCTGATAGCCCAGCTCGACTATCCATCTCTACTGAAGACCCTTTCAGCTTTTTGAGAGTTGGGTGGAGGACATCATCTCTGAAAATAGGGTCCCACAGCTGCACCCCATCAGTGTGAGCAGGACTCTTAGTTCTCTTAGAAGAGTCAATGCTCTGAGACCATTGGGGGCACTTAGCCCCCTCTCTTCATCACTGAGGATGATTTCATTTTTCAGGGATTAGAGAGGGTGGTCCTTGTGGTGGACTGCAGATATGGAGAGCTGTTATCATCGTATTAGATAGATAAGAATGATTATATGTATTGTAGAAATGTCTCCTATCATGTTCTCTAATTTTTTATTATGTCCACATCCTGGTCCCCATCTTGGACATCATAACAAACGTGCACTTTTTTGTTTAATTTACACATTGGACCATAGGAAAAATGACACTACAGCTACAGAGGTGACCGTCTGATAGCCCAGCTCGACTATCCATCTCTACTGAAGACCCTTTCAGCTTTTTGAGAGTTGGGTGGAGAACATCATCTCTGAAAATAGGGTCCCACAGCTGCACCCCATCAGTGTGAGCAGGACTCTTAGGACTCTTAGAAGAGTCAATGCTCTGAGACCATGGGGGGCGCTTAGCCCCCTCTCCTCGTCACTGAGGATGATTTCACTTTTCAGGGAATAGAGAGGGTGGTCCTTGTGGTGGACTGCAGGTATGGAGAGCTGTTGTCATCGTATTAGATAGATAAGAATGATTATATGTATTGTAGAAATGTCTCCTATCATGTTCCCTATTTTTTTATTATGTCCACATCCTGGTTCCCATCTTGGAAATCATAACAAACGTGCACTTTTTTGTTTAATTTACAAATTGGACAATAGGAAAAATGACACTACAGCTACAGAGGTGACCGTCTGATAGCCCAGCTCGACTATCCATCTCTACTGAAGACCCTTTCAGCTTTTTGAGAGTTGGGTGGAGGACATCATCTCTGAAAATAGGGTCCCACAGCTGCACCCCATCAGTGTGAGCAGGAATCTTAGGACTCTTAGAAGAGTCAATGCTCTGAGACCATGGGGGGCGCTTAGCCCCCTCTCTTCGTCACTGAGGATGATTTCATTTTTCAGGGATTAGAGAGAGTGGTCCTTGTGGTGGACTGCAGGTATGGAGAGCTGTTGTGATCGTATTAGATAGATAAGAATGATTATATGTATTGTAGAAATGTCTCCTATCATGTTCCCTAATTTTTTATTATGTCCACATCCTGGTCCCCATCTTGAACATCATAACAAACGTGCACTTTTTTGTTTAATTTACACATTGGACCATAGGAAAAATGACACTACAGCTACAGAGGTGACCGTCTGATAGCCCAGCTCGACTATCCATCTCTACTGAAGACCCTTTCAGCTTTTTGAGAGTTGGGTGGAGGACATCATCTCTGAAAATAGGGTCCCACAGCTTCACCCCATCAGTGTGAGCAGGACTCTTAGGACTCTTAGAAGAGTCAATGCTCTGGTACCATGGGGGGCGCTTGGCCCCCTCTCTTCGTCACTGAGGATGATTTCATTTTTCAGGGATTAGAGAGGGTGGTCCTTGTGGTGGACTGCAGGTATGGAGAGCTGTTGTCATCGTATTAAATAGATAAGAATGATTATATGTATTGTAGAAATGTCTCCTATCATGTTCCCTAATTTTTTATTATGTCCACATCCTGGTCCCCATCTTGGACATCATAACAATCGTGCACTTTTTTGTTTAATTTACACATTGGACCATAGGAAAAATGACACTACAGCTACAGAGGTGACCGTCTGATAGCCCAGCTCGACTATCCATCTCTACTGAAGACACTTTCAGCTTTTTGAGAGTTGGGTGGAGGACATCATCTCTGAAAATAGGGTCCCACAGCTGCACCCCATCAGTGTGAGCAGGACTCTTAGGACTCTTAGAAGAGTCAATGCTCTGAGACCATTGGGGGCACTTAGCCCCCTCTCTTCGTCACTGAGGATGATTTCATTTTTCAGGGATTAGGGAGGGTGGTCCTTGTGGTGGACTGCAGGTATG
Organism: Anomaloglossus baeobatrachus; assembly: GCF_048569485.1. Lineage (NCBI taxonomy): Eukaryota > Metazoa > Chordata > Amphibia > Anura > Aromobatidae > Anomaloglossus > Anomaloglossus baeobatrachus. The sequence continues at coordinate 486,214 of NW_027441910.1, forward strand.
GAGAGCTGTTATCATCGTATTAGATAGATAAGAATGATTATATGTATTGTAGAAATGTCTCCTATCATGTTCCCTAATTTTTTATTATGTCCACATCCTGGTCCCCATCTTGGACATCATAACAAACGTGCACTTTTTTGTTTAATTTACACATTGGACCATAGGAAAAATGACACTACAGCTACAGAGGTGACCGTCTGATAGCCCAGCTCGACAATCCATCTCTACTGAAGACCCTTTCAGCTTTTTGAGAGTTGGGTGGAGGACATCATCTCTGAAAATAGGGTCCCACAGCTGCACCCCATCAGTGTGAGCAGGACTCTTAGGACTCTTAGAAGAGTCAATGCTCTGAGACCATGGGGGGCGCTTAGCCCCCTCTCTTCGTCACTGAGGATGATTTCATTTTTCAGGGATTAGAGAGGGTGGTCCTTGTGGTGGACTGCAGGTATGGAGAGCTGTTGTCATCGTATTAAATAGATAAGAATGATTATATGTATTGTAGAAATGTCTCCTATCATGTTCCCTAATTTTTTATTATGTCCACATCCTGGTCCCCATCTTGGACATCATAACAAACGTGCACTTTTTTGTTTAATTTACACATTGGACCATAGGAAAAATGACACTACAGCTACAGAGGTGACCGTCTGATAGCCCAGCTCGACTATCCATCTCTACTGAAGACCCTTTCAGCTTTTTGAGAGTTGGGTGGAGAACATCATCTCTGAAAATAGGGTCCCACAGCTGCACCCCATCAGTGTGAGCAGGACTCTTAGGACTCTTAGAAGAGTCAATGTTTTGAGACCATGGCCCCCTCTCTTCGTCACTGAGGATGATTTCACTTTTCAGGGAATAGAGAGGGTGGTCCTTGTGGTGGACTGCAGGTATGGAGAGCTGTTGTGATCGTATTAGATAGATAAGAATGATTATATGTATTGTAGAAATGTCTCCTATCATGTTCCCTAATTTTTTATTATGTCCACATCCTGGTCCCCATCTTGGACATCATAACAAACGTGCACTTTTTTGTTTAATTTACACATTGGACCATAGGAAAAATGACACTACAGCTACAGAGGTGACCGTCTGATAGCCCAGCTCGACTATCCATCTCTACTGAAGACCCTTTCAGCTTTTTGAGAGTTGGGTGGAGGACATCATCTCTGAAAATAGGGTCCCACAGCTGCACCCCATCAGTGTGAGCAGGACTCTTAGGATTCTTAGAAGAGTTAATGCTCTGAGACCATGGGGGCGCTTAGCCCCCTCTCTTCGTCACTGAGGATGATTTCATTTTTCAGGGATTAGAGAGGGTGGTCCTTGTGGTGGACTGCAGGTATGGAGAGCTGTTGTCATCGTATTAGATAGATAAGAATGATTATATGTATTGTAGAAATGTCTCCTATCATGTTCCCTAATTTTTTATTATGTCCACATCCTGGTCCCCATCTTGGACATCATAACAAACGTGCACTTTTTTGTTTAATTTACACATTGGACCATAGGAAAAATGACACTACAGCTACAGAGGTGACCGTCTGATAGCCCAGCTCGACTATCCATCTCTACTGAAGACCCTTTCAGCTTTTTGAGAGTTGGGTGGAGGACATCATCTCTGAAAATAGGGTCCCACAGCTTCACCCCATCAGTGTGAGCAGGACTCTTAGGACTCTTAGAAGAGTCAATGCTCTGGTACCATGGGGGGCGCTTGGCCCCCTCTCTTCGTCACTGAGGATGATTTCATTTTTCAGGGATTAGAGAGGGTGGTCCTTGTGGTGGACTGCAGGTATGGAGAGCTGTTGTCATCGTATTAGATAGATAATAATGATTATATGTATTGTAGAAATGTCTCCTATCATGTTCCCTAATTTTTTATTATGTCCACATCCTGGTCCCCATCTTGGACATCATAACAAACGTGCACTTTTTTGTTTAATTTACACATTGGACCATAGGAAAAATGACACTACAGCTACAGAGGTGACCGTCTGATAGCCCAGCTCGACTATCCATATCTACTGAAGACCCTTTCAGCATTTTGAGAGTTGGGTGGAGGACATCATCTCTGAAAATAGGGTCCCACAGCTGCACCCCATCAGTGTGAGCAGGACTCTTAAGACTCTTAGAAGAGTCAATGCTCTGAGACCATTGGGGGCACTGAGCCCCCTCTCTTCGTCACTGAGGATGATTTCATTTTTCAGGGTTTAGAGAGGGTGGTCCTTGTGGTGGACTGCAGGTATGGAGAGCTGTTATCATCGTATTAGATAGATAAGAATGATTATATGTATTGTAGAAATGTCTCCTATCATGTTCCCTAATTTTTTATTATGTCCACATCCTGGTCCCCATCTTGGACATCATAACAAACGTGCACTTTTTTGTTTAATTTACACATTGGACCATAGGAAAAATGACACTACAGCTACAGAGGTGACCGTCTGATAGCCCAGCTCGACTATCCATCTCTACTGAAGACCCTTTCAGCTTTTTGAGAGTTGGGTGGAGGACATCATCTCTGAAAATAGGGTCCCACAGCTTCACCCCATCAGTGTGAGCAGGACTCTTAGGACTCTTAGAAGAGTCAATGCTCTGGTACCATGGGGGGCGCTTGGCCCCCTCTCTTCGTCACTGAGGATGATTTCATTTTTCAGGGATTAGAGAGGGTGGTCCTTGTGGTGGACTGCAGGTATGTAGAGCTGTTGTGATCGTATTAGATAGATAAGAATGATTATATGTATTGTAGAAATGTCTCCTATCATGTTCCCTAATTTTTTATTATGTCCACATCCTGGTCCCCATCTTGGACATCATAACAAACGTGCACTTTTTTGTTTAATTTACACATTGGACCATAGGAAAAATGACACTACAGCTACAGAGGTGACCGTCTGATAGCCCAGCTCGACTATCCATCTCTACTGAAGACCCTTTCAGCTTTTTGAGAGTTGGGTGGAGGACATCATCTCTGAAAATAGGGTCCCACAGCTGCACCCCATCAGTGTGAGCAGGACTCTTAGGACTCTTAGAAGAGTTAATGCTCTGAGACCATGGGGGCGCTTAGCCCCCTCTCTTCGTCACTGAGGATGATTTCATTTTTCAGGGATTAGAGAGGGTGGTCCTTGTGGTGGACTGCAGGTATGGAGAGCTGTTGTCATCGTATTAGATAGATAAGAATGATTATATGTATTGTAGAAATGTCTCCTATCATGTTCCCTAATTTTTTATTATGTCCACATCCTGGTCCCCATCTTGGACATCATAACAAACGTGCACTTTTTTGTTTAATTTACACATTGGACCATAGGAAAAATGACACTACAGCTACAGAGGTGACCGTCTGATAGCCCAGCTCGACTATCCATCTCTACTGAAGACCCTTTCAGCTTTTTGAGAGTTGGGTGGAGGACATCATCTCTGAAAATAGGGTCCCACAGCTGCACCCCATCAGTGTGAGCAGGACTCTTAGGACTCTTAGAAGAGTCAATGCTCTGAGACCATTGGGGGCACTTAGCCCCCTCTCTTCGTCACTGAGGATGATTTCATTTTTCAGGGATTAGGGAGGGTGGTCCTTGTGGTGGACTGCAGGTATGGAGAGCTGTTATCATCGTATTAGATAGATAAGAATGATTATATGTATTGTAGAAATGTCTCCTATCATGTTCCCTAATTTTTTATTATGTCCACATCCTGGTCCCCATCTTGGACATCATAACAAACGTGCACTTTTTTGTTTAATTTACACATTGGACCATAGGAAAAATGACACTACAGCTACAGAGGTGACCGTCTGATAGCCCAGCTCGACAATCCATCTCTACTGAAGACCCTTTCAGCTTTTTGAGAGTTGGGTGGAGGACATCATCTCTGAAAATAGGGTCCCACAGCTGCACCCCATCAGTGTGAGCAGGACTCTTAGGACTCTTAGAAGAGTCAATGCTCTGAGACCATGGGGGGCGCTTAGCCCCCTCTCTTCGTCACTGAGGATGATTTCATTTTTCAGGGATTAGAGAGGGTGGTCCTTGTGGTGGACTGCAGGTATGGAGAGCTGTTGTCATCGTATTAGATAGATAAGAATGATTATATGTATTGTAGAAATGTCTCCTATCATGTTCCCTAATTTTTTATTATGTCCACATCCTGGTCCCCATCTTGGACATCATAACAAACGTGCACTTTTTTGTTTAATTTACACATTGGACCATAGGAAAAATGACACTACAGCTACAGAGGTGACCGTCTGATAGCCCAGCTCGACTATCCATATCTACTGAAGACCCTTTCAGCATTTTGAGAGTTGGGTGGAGGACATCATCTCTGAAAATAGGGTCCCACAGCTGCACCCCATCAGTGTGAGCAGGACTCTTAAGACTCTTAGAAGAGTCAATGCTCTGAGACCATTGGGGGCACTGAGCCCCCTCTCTTCGTCACTGAGGATGATTTCATTTTTCAGGGTTTAGAGAGGGTGGTCCTTGTGGTGGACTGCAGGTATGGAGAGCTGTTATCATCGTATTAGATAGATAAGAATGATTATATGTATTGTAGAAATGTCTCCTATCATGTTCCCTAATTTTTTATTATGTCCACATCCTGGTCCCCATCTTGGACATCATAACAAACGTGCACTTTTTTGTTTAATTTACACATTGGACCATAGGAAAAATGACACTACAGCTACAGAGGTGACCGTCTGATAGCCCAGCTCGACTATCCATCTCTACTGAAGACCCTTTCAGCTTTTTGAGAGTTGGGTGGAGGACATCATCTCTGAAAATAGGGTCCCACAGCTTCACCCCATCAGTGTGAGCAGGACTCTTAGGACTCTTAGAAGAGTCAATGCTCTGGTACCATGGGGGGCGCTTGGCCCCCTCTCTTCGTCACTGAGGATGATTTCATTTTTCAGGGATTAGAGAGGGTGGTCCTTGTGGTGGACTGCAGGTATGTAGAGCTGTTGTCATCGTATTAGATAGATAAGAATGATTATATGTATTGTAGAAATGTCTCCTATCATGTTCCCTAATTTTTTATTATGTCCACATCCTGGTCCCTATCTTGGACATCATAACAAACGTGCACTTTTTTGTTTAATTTACACATTGGACCATAGGAAAAATGACACTACAGCTACAGAGGTGACCGTCTGATAGCCCAGCTCGACTATCCATCTCTACTGAAGACCCTTTCAGCTTTTTGAGAGTTGGGTGGAGGACATCATCTCTGAAAATAGGGTCCCACAGCTGCACCCCATCAGTGTGAGCAGGACTCTTAGGACTCTTAGAAGAGTTAATGCTCTGAGACCATGGGGGCGCTTAGCCCCCTCTCTTCGTCACTGAGGATGATTTCATTTTTCAGGGATTAGAGAGGGTGGTCCTTGTGGTGGACTGCAGGTATGGAGAGCTGTTGTCATCGTATTAGATAGATAAGAATGATTATATGTATTGTAGAAATGTCTCCTATCATGTTCCCTAATTTTTTATTATGTCCACATCCTGGTCCCCATCTTGGACATCATAACAAACGTGCACTTTTTTGTTTAATTTACACATTGGACCATAGGAAAAATGACACTACAGCTACAGAGGTGACCGTCTGATAGCCCAGCTCGACTATCCATCTCTACTGAAGACCCTTTCAGCTTTTTGAGAGTTGGGTGGAGGACATCATCTCTGAAAATAGGGTCCCACAGCTGCACCCCATCAGTGTGAGCAGGACTCTTAGGACTCTTAGAAGAGTCAATGCTCTGAGACCATTGGGGGCACTTAGCCCCCTCTCTTCGTCACTGAGGATGATTTCATTTTTCAGGGATTAGGGAGGGTGGTCCTTGTGGTGGACTGCAGGTATGGAGAGCTGTTATCATCGTATTAGATAGATAAGAATGATTATATGTATTGTAGAAATGTCTCCTATCATGTTCCCTAATTTTTTATTATGTCCACATCCTGGTCCCCATCTTGGACATCATAACAAACGTGCACTTTTTTGTTTAATTTACACATTGGACCATAGGAAAAATGACACTACAGCTACAGAGGTGACCGTCTGATAGCCCAGCTCGACAATCCATCTCTACTGAAGACCCTTTCAGCTTTTTGAGAGTTGGGTGGAGGACATCATCTCTGAAAATAGGGTCCCACAGCTGCACCCCATCAGTGTGAGCAGGACTCTTAGGACTCTTAGAAGAGTCAATGCTCTGAGACCATGGGGGGCGCTTAGCCCCCTCTCTTCGTCACTGAGGATGATTTCATTTTTCAGGGATTAGAGAGGGTGGTCCTTGTGGTGGACTGCAGGTATGGAGAGCTGTTGTCATCGTATTAAATAGATAAGAATGATTATATGTATTGTAGAAATGTCTCCTATCATGTTCCCTAATTTTTTATTATGTCCACATCCTGGTCCCCATCTTGGACATCATAACAAACGTGCACTTTTTTGTTTAATTTACACATTGGACCATAGGAAAAATGACACTACAGCTACAGAGGTGACCGTCTGATAGCCCAGCTCGACTATCCATCTCTACTGAAGACACTTTCAGCTTTTTGAGAGTTGGGTGGAGGACATCATCTCTGAAAATAGGGTCCCACAGCTGCACCCCATCAGTGTGAGCAGGACTCTTAGGACTCTTAGAAGAGTCAATGCTCTGAGACCATTGGGGGCACTTAGCCCCCTCTCTTCGTCACTGAGGATGATTTCATTTTTCAGGGATTAGGGAGGGTGGTCCTTGTGGTGGACTGCAGGTATGGAGAGCTGTTATCATCGTATTAGATAGATAAGAATGATTATATGTATTGTAGAAATGTCTCCTATCATGTTCCCTAATTTTTTATTATGTCCACATCCTGGTCCCCATCTTGGACATCATAACAAACGTGCACTTTTTTGTTTAATTTACACATTGGACCATAGGAAAAATGACACTACAGCTACAGAGGTGACCGTCTGATAGCCCAGCTCGACAATCCATCTCTACTGAAGACCCTTTCAGCTTTTTGAGAGTTGGGTGGAGGACATCATCTCTGAAAATAGGGTCCCACAGCTGCACCCCATCAGTGTGAGCAGGACTCTTAGGACTCTTAGAAGAGTCAATGCTCTGAGACCATGGGGGGCGCTTAGCCCCCTCTCTTCGTCACTGAGGATGATTTCATTTTTCAGGGATTAGAGAGGGTGGTCCTTGTGGTGGACTGCAGGTATGGAGAGCTGTTGTCATCGTATTAAATAGATAAGAATGATTATATGTATTGTAGAAATGTCTCCTATCATGTTCCCTAATTTTTTATTATGTCCACATCCTGGTCCCCATCTTGGACATCATAACAAACGTGCACTTTTTTGTTTAATTTACACATTGGACCATAGGAAAAATGACACTACAGCTACAGAGGTGACCGTCTGATAGCCCAGCTCGACTATCCATCTCTACTGAAGACCCTTTCAGCTTTTTGAGAGTTGGGTGGAGAACATCATCTCTGAAAATAGGGTCCCACAGCTGCACCCCATCAGTGTGAGCAGGACTCTTAGGACTCTTAGAAGAGTCAATGTTTTGAGACCATGGCCCCCTCTCTTCGTCACTGAGGATGATTTCACTTTTCAGGGAATAGAGAGGGTGGTCCTTGTGGTGGACTGCAGGTATGGAGAGCTGTTGTGATCGTATTAGATAGATAAGAATGATTATATGTATTGTAGAAATGTCTCCTATCATGTTCCCTAATTTTTTATTATGTCCACATCCTGGTCCCCATCTTGGACATCATAACAAACGTGCACTTTTTTGTTTAATTTACACATTGGACCATAGGAAAAATGACACTACAGCTACAGAGGTGACCGTCTGATAGCCCAGCTCGACTATCCATCTCTACTGAAGACCCTTTCAGCTTTTTGAGAGTTGGGTGGAGGACATCATCTCTGAAAATAGGGTCCCACAGCTGCACCCCATCAGTGTGAGCAGGACTCTTAGGATTCTTAGAAAAGTTAATGCTCTGAGACCATGGGGGCGCTTAGCCCCCTCTCTTCGTCACTGAGGATGATTTCATTTTTCAGGGATTAGAGAGGGTGGTCCTTGTGGTGGACTGCAGGTATGGAGAGCTGTTGTCATCGTATTAGATAGATAAGAATGATTATATGTATTGTAGAAATGTCTCCTATCATGTTCCCTAATTTTTTATTATGTCCACATCCTGGTCCCCATCTTGGACATCATAACAAACGTGCACTTTTTTGTTTAATTTACACATTGGACCATAGGAAAAATGACACTACAGCTACAGAGGTGACCGTCTGATAGCCCAGCTCGACTATCCATCTCTACTGAAGACCCTTTCAGCTTTTTGAGAGTTGTTTGGAGGACATCATCTCTTAAAATAGGGTCCCACAGCTGCACCCCATCAGTGTGAGCAGGACTCTTAGGACTCTTAGAAGAGTCAATGCTCTGAGACCATTGGGGGCACTTAGCCCCCTCTCTTCGTCACTGAGGATGATTTCATTTTTCAGGGATTAGAGAGGGTGGTCCTTGTGGTGGACTGCAGGTATGGAGAGCTGTTATCATCGTATTAGATAGATAAGAATGATTATATGTATTGTAGAAATGTCTCCTATCATGTTCCCTAATTTTTTATTATGTCCACATCCTGGTCCCCATCTTGGACATCATACCAAACGTGCACTTTTTTGTTTAATTTACACATTGGACCATAGGAAAAATGACACTACAGCTACAGAGGTGACCGTCTGATAGCCCAGCTCGACAATCCATCTCTACTGAAGACCCGTTCAGCTTTTTGAGAGTTGGGTGGAGGACATCATCTCTGAAAATAGGGTCCCACAGCTGCACCCCATCAGTGTGAGCAGGACTCTTAGGACTCTTAGAAGAGTCAATGCTCTCAGACCATGGGGGGCGCTTAGCCCCCTCTCTTCGTCACTGAGGATGATTTCATTTTTCAGGGATTAGAGAGGGTGGTCCTTGTGGTGGACTGCAGGTATGGAGAGCTGTTGTCATCGTATTAAATAGATAAGAATGATTATATGTATTGTAGAAATGTCTCCTATCATGTTCCCTAATTTTTTATTATGTCCACATCCTGGTCCCCATCTTGGACATCATAACAAACGTGCACTTTTTTGTTTAATTTACACATTGGACCATAGGAAAAATGACACTACAGCTACAGAGGTGACCGTCTGATAGCCCAGCTCGACTATCCATCTCTACTGAAGACCCTTTCAGCTTTTTGAGAGTTGGGTGGAGAACATCATCTCTGAAAATAGGGTCCCACAGCTGCACCCCATCAGTGTGAGCAGGACTCTTAGGACTCTTAGAAGAGTCAATGTTTTGAGACCATGGGGGGCGCTTAGCCCCCTCTCTTCGTCACTGAGGATGATTTCACTTTTCAGGGAATAGAGAGGGTGGTCCTTGTGGTGGACTGCAGGTATGGAGAGCTGTTGTCATCGTATTAGATAGATAAGAATGATTATATGTATTGTAGAAATGTCTCCTATCATGTTCCCTATTTTTTTATTATGTCCACATCCTGGTCCCCATCTTGGAAATCATAACAAACGTGCACTTTTTTGTTTAATTTACACATTGGACCATAGGAAAAATGACACTACAGCTACAGAGGTGACCGTCTGGTAGCCCAGCTCGACTATCCATCTCTACTGAAGACCCTTTCAGCTTTTTGAGAGTTGGGTGGAGGACATCATCTCTGAAAATAGGGTCCCACAGCTGCACCCCATCAGTGTGAGCAGGACTCTTAGGACTCTTAGAAGAGTCAATGTTTTGAGACCATGGGGGGCGCTTAGCCCCCTCTCTTCGTCACTGAGGATGATTTCATTTTTCAGGGATTAGAGAGAGTGGTCCTTGTGGTGGACTGCAGGTATGGAGAGCTGTTGTGATCGTATTAGATAGATAAGAATGATTATATGTATTGTAGAAATGTCTCCTATCATGTTCCCTAATTTTTTATTATGTCCACATCCTGGTCCCCATCTTGGACATCATAACAAACGTGCACTTTTTTGTTTAATTTACACATTGGACCATAGGAAAAATGACACTACAGCTACAGAGGTGACCGTCTGATAGCCCAGCTCGACTATCCATCTCTACTGAAGACCCTTTCAGCTTTTTGAGAGTTGGGTGGAGGACATCATCTCTTAAAATAGGGTCCCACAGCTGCACCCCATCAGTGTAAGCAGGACTCTTAGGACTCTTAGAAGAGTCAATGCTCTAAAACCATGGGGGGCGCTTAGCCCCCTCTCTTCGTCCCTGAGGATGATTTCATTTTTCAGGGATTAGAGAGGGTGGTCCTTGTGGTGGACTGCAGGTATGGAGAGCTGTTGTCATCGTATTAGATAGATAAGAATGATTATATGTATTGTAGAAATGTCTCCTATCATGTTCCCTAATTTTTTATTATGTCCACATCCTGGTCCCCATCTTGGACATCATAACAAACGTGCACTTTTTTGTTTAATTTACACATTGGACCATAGGAAAAATGACACTACAGCTACAGAGGTGACCGTCTGATAGCCCAGCTCGACTATCCATCTCTACTGAAGACCCTTTCAGCTTTTTGAGAGTTGGGTGGAGGACATCATCTCTGAAAATAGGGTCCCACAGCTGCACCCCATCAGTGTGAGCAGGACTCTTAGGACTCTTAGAAGAGTTAATGCTCTGAGACCATGGGGGCGCTTAGCCCCCTCTCTTCGTCACTGAGGATGATTTCATTTTTCAGGGATTAGAGAGGGTGGTCCTTGTGGTGGACTGCAGGTATGGAGAGCTGTTGTCATCGTATTAGATAGATAAGAATGATTATATGTATTGTAGAAATGTCTCCTATCATGTTCCCTAATTTTTTATTATGTCCACATCCTGGTCCCCATCTTGGACATCATAACAAACGTGCACTTTTTTGTTTAATTTACACATTGGACCATAGGAAAAATGACACTACAGCTACAGAGGTGACCGTCTGATAGCCCAGCTCGACTATCCATCTCTACTGAAGACCCTTTCAGCTTTTTGAGAGTTGGGTGGAGGACATCATCTCTTAAAATAGGGTCCCACAGCTGCACCCCATCAGTGTAAGCAGGACTCTTAGGACTCTTAGAAGAGTCAATGCTCTAAAACCATGGGGGGCGCTTACCCCCTCTCTTCGTCCCTGAGGATGATTTCATTTTTCAGGGATTAGAGAGGGTGGTCCTTGTGGTGGACTGCAGGTATGGAGAGCTGTTGTCATCGTATTAGATAGATAAGAATGATTATATGTATTGTAGAAATGTCTCCTATCATGTTCCCTAATTTTTTATTATGTCCACATCCTGGTCCCCATCTTGGACATCATAACAAACGTGCACTTTTTTGTTTAATTTACACATTGGACCATAGGAAAAATGACACTACAGCTACAGAGGTGACCGTCTGATAGCCCAGCTCGACTATCCATCTCTACTGAAGACCCTTTCAGCTTTTTGAGAGTTGGGTGGAGGACATCATCTCTGAAAATAGGGTCCCACAGCTGCACCCCATCAGTGTGAGCAGGACTCTTAGGACTCTTAGAAGAGTTAATGCTCTGAGACCATGGGGGCGCTTAGCCCCCTCTCTTCGTCACTGAGGATGATTTCATTTTTCAGGGATTAGAGAGGGTGGTCCTTGTGGTGGACTGCAGGTATGGAGAGCTGTTGTCATCGTATTAGATAGATAAGAATGATTATATGTATTGTAGAAATGTCTCCTATCATGTTCCCTAATTTTTTATTATGTCCACATCCTGGTCCCCATCTTGGACATCATAACAAACGTGCACTTTTTTGTTTAATTTACACATTGGACCATAGGAAAAATGACACTACAGCTACAGAGGTGACCGTCTGATAGCCCAGCTCGACTATCCATCTCTACTGAAGACCCTTTCAGCTTTTTGAGAGTTGGGTGGAGGACATCATCTCTGAAAATAGGGTCCCACAGCTGCACCCCATCAGTGTGAGCAGGACTCTTAGGACTCTTAGAAGAGTCAATGTTTTGAGACCATGGGGGGCGCTTAGCCCCCTCTCTTCGTCACTGAGGATGATTTCACTTTTCAGGGAATAAAGAGGGTGGTCCTTGTGGTGGACTGCAGGTATGGAGAGCTGTTGTCATCGTATTAGATAGATAAGAATGATTATATGTATTGTAGAAATGTCTCCTATCATGTTCCCTATTTTTTTATTATGTCCACATCCTGGTCCCCATCTTGGAAATCATAACAAACGTGCACTTTTTTGTTTAATTTACACATTGGACCATAGGAAAAATGACACTACAGCTACAGAGGTGACCGTCTGGTAGCCCAGCTCGACTATCCATCTCTACTGAAGACCCTTTCAGCTTTTTGAGAGTTGGGTGGAGGACATCATCTCTGAAAATAGGGTCCCACAGCTGCACCCCATCAGTGTGAGCAGGACTCTTAGGACTCTTAGAAGAGTCAATGTTTTGAGACCATGGGGGGCGCTTAGCCCCCTCTCTTCGTCACTGAGGATGATTTCATTTTTCAGGGATTAGAGAGAGTGGTCCTTGTGGTGGACTGCAGGTATGGAGAGCTGTTGTGATCGTATTAGATAGATAAGAATGATTATATGTATTGTAGAAATGTCTCCTATCATGTTCCCTAATTTTTTATTATGTCCACATCCTGGTCCCCATCTTGGACATCATAACAAACGTGCACTTTTTTGTTTAATTTACACATTGGACCATAGGAAAAATGACACTACAGCTACAGAGGTGACCGTCTAATAGCCCAGCTCGACTATCCATCTCTACTGAAGACCCTTTCAGCTTTTTGAGAGTTGGGTGGAGGACATCATCTCTTAAAATAGGGTCCCACAGCTGCACCCCATCAGTGTAAGCAGGACTCTTAGGACTCTTAGAAGAGTCAATGCTCTAAAACCATGGGGGGCGCTTAGCCCCCTCTCTTCGTCCCTGAGGATGATTTCATTTTTCAGGGATTAGAGAGGGTGGTCCTTGTGGTGGACTGCAGGTATGGAGAGCTGTTGTCATCGTATTAGATAGATAAGAATGATTATATGTATTGTAGAAATGTCTCCTATCATGTTCCCTAATTTTTTATTATGTCCACATCCTGGTCCCCATCTTGGACATCATAACAAACGTGCACTTTTTTGTTTAATTTACACATTGGACCATAGGAAAAATGACACTACAGCTACAGAGGTGACCGTCTGATAGCCCAGCTCGACTATCCATCTCTACTGAAGACCCTTTCAGCTTTTTGAGAGTTGGGTGGAGGACATCATCTCTGAAAATAGGGTCCCACAGCTGCACCCCATCAGTGTGAGCAGGACTCTTAGGACTCTTAGAAGAGTTAATGCTCTGAGACCATGGGGGCGCTTAGCCCCCTCTCTTCGTCACTGAGGATGATTTCATTTTTCAGGGATTAGAGAGGGTGGTCCTTGTGGTGGACTGCAGGTATGGAGAGCTGTTGTCATCGTATTAGATAGATAAGAATGATTATATGTATTGTAGAAATGTCTCCTATCATGTTCCCTAATTTTTTATTATGTCCACATCCTGGTCCCCATCTTGGACATCATAACAAACGTGCACTTTTTTGTTTAATTTACACATTGGACCATAGGAAAAATGACACTACAGCTACAGAGGTGACCGTCTGATAGCCCAGCTCGACTATCCATCTCTACTGAAGACCCTTTCAGCTTTTTGAGAGTTGGGTGGAGGACATCATCTCTTAAAATAGGGTCCCACAGCTGCACCCCATCAGTGTAAGCAGGACTCTTAGGACTCTTAGAAGAGTCAATGCTCTAAAACCATGGGGGGCGCTTAGCCCCCTCTCTTCGTCCCTGAGGATGATTTCATTTTTCAGGGATTAGAGAGGGTGGTCCTTGTGGTGGACTGCAGGTATGGAGAGCTGTTGTCATCGTATTAGATAGATAAGAATGATTATATGTATTGTAGAAATGTCTCCTATCATGTTCCCTAATTTTTTATTATGTCCACATCCTGGTCCCCATCTTGGACATCATAACAAACGTGCACTTTTTTGTTTAATTTACACATTGGACCATAGGAAAAATGACACTACAGCTACAGAGGTGACCGTCTGATAGCCCAGCTCGACTATCCATCTCTACTGAAGACCCTTTCAGCTTTTTGAGAGTTGGGTGGAGGACATCATCTCTGAAAATAGGGTCCCACAGCTGCACCCCATCAGTGTGAGCAGGACTCTTAGGACTCTTAGAAGAGTTAATGCTCTGAGACCATGGGGGCGCTTAGCCCCCTCTCTTCGTCACTGAGGATGATTTCATTTTTCAGGGATTAGAGAGGGTGGTCCTTGTGGTGGACTGCAGGTATGGAGAGCTGTTGTCATCGTATTAGATAGATAAGAATGATTATATGTATTGTAGAAATGTCTCCTATCATGTTCCCTAATTTTTTATTATGTCCACATCCTGGTCCCCATCTTGGACATCATAACAAACGTGCACTTTTTTGTTTAATTTACACATTGGACCATAGGAAAAATGACACTACAGCTACAGAGGTGACCGTCTGATAGCCCAGCTCGACTATCCATCTCTACTGAAGACCCTTTCAGCTTTTTGAGAGTTGGGTGGAGGACATCATCTCTGAAAATAGGGTCCCACAGCTGCACCCCATCAGTGTGAGCAGGACTCTTAGGACTCTTAGAAGAGTCAATGCTCTGAGACCATTGGGGGCACTTAGCCCCCTCTCTTCATCACTGAGGATGATTTCATTTTTCAGGGATTAGAGAGGGTGGTCCTTGTGGTGGACTGCAGATATGGAGAGCTGTTATCATCGTATTAGATAGATAAGAATGATTATATGTATTGTAGAAATGTCTCCTATCATGTTCCCTAATTTTTTATTATGTCCACATCCTGGTCCCCATCTTGGACATCATAACAAACGTGCACTTTTTTGTTTAATTTAAACATTGGACCATAGGAAAAATGACACTACAGCTACAGAGGTGACCGTCTGATAGCCCAGCTCGACTATCCATCTCTACTGAAGACCCTTTCAGCTTTTTGAGAGTTGGTTGGAGGACATCATCTCTTAAAATAGGGTCCCACAGCTGCACCCCATCAGTGTAAGCAGGACTCTTAGGACTCTTAGAAGAGTCAATGCTCTAAAACTATGGGGGGCGCTTAGCCCCCTCTCTTCGTCCCTGAGGATGATTTCATTTTTCAGGGATTAGAGAGGGTGGTCCTTGTGGTGGACTGCAGGTATGGAGAGCTGTTGTCATCGTATTAGATAGATAAGAATGATTATATGTATTGTAGAAATGTCTCCTATCATGTTCCCTAATTTTTTATTATGTCCACATCCTGGTCCCCATCTTGGACATCATAACAAACGTGCACTTTTTTGTTTAATTTACACATTGGACCATAGGAAAAATGACACTACAGCTACAGAGGTGACCGTCTGATAGCCCAGCTCGACTATCCATCTCTACTGAAGACCCTTTCAGCTTTTTGAGAGTTGGGTGGAGGACATCATCTCTGAAAATAGGGTCCCACAGCTGCACCCCATCAGTGTGAGCAGGACTCTTAGGACTCTTAGAAGAGTCAATGCTCTGAGACCATGGGGGGCGCTTAGCCCCCTCTCTTCGTCACTGAGGATGATTTCATTTTTCAGGGATTAGAGAGAGTGGTCCTTGTGGTGGACTGCAGGTATGGAGAGCTGTTGTGATCGTATTAGATAGATAAGAATGATTATATGTATTGTAGAAATGTCTCCTATCATGTTCCCTAATTTTTTATTATGTCCACATCCTGGTCCCCATCTTGAACATCATAACAATCGTGCACTTTTTTGTTTAATTTACACATTGGACCATAGGAAAAATGACACTACAGCTACAGAGGTGACCGTCTGATAGCCCAGCTCGACTATCCATCTCTACTGAAGACCCTTTCAGCTTTTTGAGAGTTGGGTGGAGGACATCATCTCTGAAAATAGGGTCCCACAGCTGCACCCCATCAGTGTGAGCAGGACTCTTAGGACTCTTAGAAGAGTCAATGCTCTGAGACCATTGGGGGCACTTAGCCCCCTCTCTTCATCACTGAGGATGATTTCATTTTTCAGGGATTAGAGAGGGTGGTCCTTGTGGTGGACTGCAGGTATGGAGAGCTGTTGTCATCGTATTAGATAGATAAGAATGATTATATGTATTGTAGAAATGTCTCCTATCATGTTCCCTAATTTTTTATTATGTCCACATCCTGGTCCCCATCTTGGACATCATAACAAACGTGCACTTTTTTGTTTAATTTACACATTGGACCATAGGAAAAATGACACTACAGCTACAGAGGTGACCGTCTGATAGCCCAGCTCGACTATCCATCTCTACTGAAGACCCTTTCAGCTTTTTGAGAGTTGGTTGGAGGACATCATCTCTGAAAATAGGGTCCCACAGCTGCACCCCATCAGTGTGAGCAGGACTCTTAGGACTCTTAGAAGAGTCAATGCTCTGAGACCATTGGGGGCACTTAGCCCCCTCTCTTCATCACTGAGGATGATTTCATTTTTCAGAGATTAGAGAGGGTGGTCCTTGTGGTGGACTGCAGATATGGAGAGCTGTTATCATCGTATTAGATAGATAAGAATGATTATATGTATTGTAGAAATGTCTCCTATCATGTTCCCTAATTTTTTATTATGTCCACATCCTGGTCCCCATCTTGGACATCATAACAAACGTGCACTTTTTTGTTTAATTTACACATTGGACCATAGGAAAAATGACACTACGGCTACAGAGGTGACCGTCTGATAGCCCAGCTCGACTATCCATCTCTACTGAAGACCCTTTCAGCTTTTTGAGAGTTGGGTGGAGGACATCATCTCTGAAAATAGGGTCCCACAGCTGCACCCCATCAGTGTGAGCAGGACTCTTAGGACTCTTAGAAGAGTTAATGCTCTGAGACCATGGGGGCGCTTAGCCCCCTCTCTTCGTCACTGAGGATGATTTCATTTTTCAGGGATTAGAGAGGGTGGTCCTTGTGGTGGACTGCAGGTATGGAGAGCTGTTGTCATCGTATTAGATAGATAAGAATGATTATATGTATTGTAGAAATGTCTCCTATCATGTTCCCTAATTTTTTATTATGTCCACATCCTGGTCCCCATCTTGGACATCATAACAAACGTGCACTTTTTTGTTTAATTTACACATTGGACCATAGGAAAAATGACACTACAGCTACAGAGGTGACCGTCTGATAGCCCAGCTCGACTATCCATCTCTACTGAAGACCCTTTCAGCTTTTTGAGAGTTGGGTGGAGGACATCATCTCTGAAAATAGGGTCCCACAGCTGCACCCCATCAGTGTGAGCAGGACTCTTAGGACTCTTAGAAGAGTCAAAGCTCTGAGACCATTGGGGGCACTTAGCCCCCTCTCTTCATCACTGAGGATGATTTCATTTTTCAGGGATTAGAGAGGGTGGTCCTTGTGGTGGACTGCAGATATCGAGAGCTGTTATCATCGTATTAGATAGATAAGAATGATTATATGTATTGTAGAAATGTCTCCTATCATGTTCCCTAATTTTTTATTATGTCCACATCCTGGTCCCCATCTTGGACATCATAACAAACGTGCACTTTTTTGTTTAATTTACACATTGGACCATAGGAAAAATGACACTACAGCTACAGAGGTGACCGTCTGATAGCCCAGCTCGACTATCCATCTCTACTGAAGACCCTTTCAGCTTTTTGAGAGTTGGGTGGAGGACATCATCTCTGAAAATAGGGTCCCACAGCTGCACCCCATCAGTGTGAGCAGGACTCTTAGGACTCTTAGAAGAGTCAATGCTCTGAGACCATGGGGGGCGCTTAGCCCCCTCTCTTCGTCACTGAGGATGATTTCATTTTTCAGGGATTAGAGAGGGTGGTCCTTGTGGTGGACTGCAGGTATGGAGAGCTGTTGTCATCGTATTAAATAGATAAGAATGAATATATGTATTGTAGAAATGTCTCCTATCATGTTCCCTAATTTTTTATTATGTCCACATCCTGGTCCCCATCTTGGACATCATAACAAACGTGCACTTTTTTGTTTAATTTACACATTGGACCATAGGAAAAATGACACTACAGCTACAGAGGTGACCGTCTGATAGCCCAGCTCGACTATCCATCTCTACTGAAGACCCTTTCAGCTTTTTGAGAGTTGGGTGGAGAACATCATCTCTGAAAATAGGGTCCCACAGCTGCACCCCATCAGTGTGAGCAGGACTCTTAGGACTCTTAGAAGAGTCAATGCTCTGAGACCATGGGGGGCGCTTAGCCCCCTCTCTTCGTCACTGAGGATGATTTCACTTTTCAGGGAATAGAGAGGGTGGTCCTTGTGGTGGACTGCAGGTATGGAGAGCTGTTGTCATCGTATTAGATAGATAAGAATGATTATATGTATTGTAGAAATGTCTCCTATCATGTTCCCTATTTTTTTATTATGTCCACATCCTGGTCCCCATCTTGGAAATCATAACAAACGTGCACTTTTTTGTTTAATTTACACATTGGACCATAGGAAAAATGACACTACAGCTACAGAGGTGACCGTCTGATAGCCCAGCTCGACTATCCATCTCTACTGAAGACCCTTTCAGCTTTTTGAAAGTTGGGTGGAGGACATCATCTCTGAAAATAGGGTCCCACAGCTGCACCCCATCAGTGTGAGCAGGAATCTTAGGACTCTTAGAAGAGTCAATGCTCTGAGACCATGGGGGGCGCTTAGCCCCCTCTCTTCGTCACTGAGGATGATTTCATTTTTCAGGGATTAGAGAGAGTGGTCCTTGTGGTGGACTGCAGGTATGGAGAGCTGTTGTGATCGTATTAGATAGATAAGAATGATTATATGTATTGTAGAAATGTCTCCTATCATGTTCCCTAATTTTTTATTATGTCCACATCCTGGTCCCCATCTTGAACATCATAACAAACGTGCACTTTTTTGTTTAATTTACACATTGGACCATAGGAAAAATGACACTACAGCTACAGAGGTGACCGTCTGATAGCCCAGCTCGACTATCCATCTCTACTGAAAACCCTTTCAGCTTTTTGAGAGTTGGGTGGAGGACATCATCTCTGAAAATAGGGTCCCACAGCTGCACCCCATCAGTGTGAGCAGGACTCTTAGGACTCTTAGAAGAGTCAATGCTCTGAGACCATTGGGGGCACTTAGCCCCCTCTCTTCATCACTGAGGATGATTTCATTTTTCAGGGATTAGAGAGGGTGGTCCTTGTGGTGGACTGCAGGTATGGAGAGCTGTTGTCATCGTATTAGATAGATAAGAATGATTATATGTATTGTAGAAATGTCTCCTATCATGTTCCCTAATTTTTTATTATGTCCACATCCTGGTCCCCATCTTGGACATCATAACAAACGTGCACTTTTTTGTTTAATTTACACATTGGACCATAGTGAAAATGACACTACAGCTACAGAGGTGACCGTCTGATAGCCCAGCTCGACTATCCATCTCTACTGAAGACCCTTTCAGCTTTTTGAGAGTTGGGTGGAGGACATCATCTCTTAAAATAGGGTCCCACAGCTGCACCCCATCAGTGTAAGCAGGACTCTTAGGACTCTTAGAAGAGTCAATGCTCTAAAACCATTGGGGGCACTTAGCCCCCTCTCTTCATCACTGAGGATGATTTCATTTTTCAGGGATTAGAGAGGGTGGTCCTTGTGGTGGACTGCAGATATGGAGAGCTTTTATCATCGTATTAAATAGATAAGAATGATTATATGTATTGTAGAAATGTCTCCTATCATGTTCCCTAATTTTTTATTATGTCCACATCCTGGTCCCCATCTTGGACATCATAACAAACGTGCACTTTTTTGTTTAATTTACACATTGGACCATAGGAAAAATGACACTACAGCTACAGAGGTGACCGTCTGATAGCCCAGCTCGACTATCCATCTCTACTGAAGACCCTTTCAGCTTTTTGAGAGTTGGGTGGAGGACATCATCTCTGAAAATAGGGTCCCACAGCTGCACCCCATCAGTGTGAGCAGGACTCTTAGGACTCTTAGAAGAGTCAATGCTCTGAGACCATGGGGGGCGCTTAGCCCCCTCTCTTCGTCACTGAGGATGATTTCATTTTTCAGGGATTAGAGAGGGTGGTCCTTGTGGTGGACTGCAGGTATGGAGAGCTGTTGTCATCGTATTAAATAGATAAGAATGATTATATGTATTGTAGAAATGTCTCCTATCATGTTCCCTAATTTTTTATTATGTCCACATCCTGGTCCCCATCTTGGACATCATAACAAACGTGCACTTTTTTGTTTAATTTACACATTGGACCATAGGAAAAATGACACTACAGCTACAGAGGTGACCGTCTGATAGCCCAGCTCGACTATCCATCTCTACTGAAGACCCTTTCAGCTTTTTGAGAGTTGGGTGGAGAACATCATCTCTGAAAATAGGGTCCCACAGCTGCACCCCATCAGTGTGAGCAGGACTCTTAGGACTCTTAGAAGAGTCAATGCTCTGAGACCATGGGGGGCGCTTAGCCCCCTCTCTTCGTGTGAAGCCCCACAGATGCTGCTGTGTCGGTGCATTACCTTCAGGGACTCCACTCGGCTGTATCGGGTCACAGGTAGGAGATCTTCTCTGTAGTCGTGACGCCACTCTCAGATTTGCGGTCAGTGAGGACCGCCACTGCAGGTTAAGGGCTGCCTGGGGCTGATGGTGGGTGCAGTCGGATGTAGTGGCCTCCTGAGAGTGAGGCAAGCCCCAGGGCCCTGTGTAGATGTGGTAGTACCACAAGGCGCAGAATAACTCCACACAGGCAGGATGTCTTTCAGGGTTTTTTACTCACTTCAGGTGGCAGGGTGAGTAACCCGGGCGTAGCTGGGATGAACCAGGCAGGAACCAGGTATCCTTCAGGCTGACTTTATGAGGGTGACTACTGACTCGCCTTCCTTAGCCCTTGGTGGTTTGGGGTGACCCCGACTTTGAGTCCCTATGGGGGTCACCCAGGGAAGATGCTGCAGCCTCTCTCCCCTTCGTTCGCCGTTTGCTTGTTCCCCGGACCAGGTCACTCCAGCTGCTTGCCTCCTGAGACCTATGGGCCCTAACTGTGGTTACGTGGCTGCGGCTTTTGTGGTATTGTGGTGTGGGCTTTGAGAGCCCCACACCGGCAGGTTTAGCAGGGAAAGGTGAATCTATCCTCGCTTCGGGATCTGCCGCCCGTTTGGGCCTGGTTCTCCCTAGCAGTCTCCTTACTTCCCACTCCGCTGTCCTCTAGCTGAAGCTGGATTTCGGGTAGCCCTCCTAGGTGACCGTTCTCCCCCGTCTGTAGCCACTGCGCGGGCGCTGTTAGACAGCAAAAACCCCACAGGTCTGCTCCTTACTGAGCCCTCTGGAGTTCTCCTCTAACTGACTCACTGCTCCTCCTCTCCTGTTCTTGCCTACGCCACCTAGCAACCAGACTCTCTTACCACACCCCTTGAGAGGAGATGGAGGCCGTGCTCATGCTTCGCCCCCTCCTGGGATCCCCAGGGGTCCTCTCATAGGTACATGTGTGAGACCTGGTCACTATGCGCCTGTGTTCCACACCCCGGTCAGCCTTCTGGATTACCTGTATTGTACTGTCCCCAGCATGGGTGCAGTACTCAGTGGTGCCTGACCAGGTCAGGGGCGCCACATTCCCCCTTAGTTATCACCAGCACGTCCTCGGGCTGCAAGACAACATTTTAAATGCATAAAACATTAAAACATGGTAAAACATTTTAAGATCACCAGGTATCAGACATCACCAACCTCCACCCACAAGTCCGTTAACCCACCCAAAACCCTCTCACGTTGGCCGCGCCTTCAGCCACTTCTGGCAGGATGTAGAGGCGGCTTTCATGGGCTGGTGGTTTCAGGGTATACCCGGCCTGGTGGATCCGCGCCTTCAGCCTCTTCTGGCAGGATGTAGAGGCGGCCTCCACAGTTGGTGCTGACCAGGTACCCTCTTTGTGGTGGTGAGCCAAGGCCCCATAAACAGGCGTGCTCTCTCTGGTTGCAGGTGAGCCAAGGCCCTATATACGGACGTGCTCCCTGGTTGCAGACGAGCCAAGCCCCTAAACAGGCTGGCTCTGGTGGTGGTGCCTCTGGTGTAACTATTTACACTGCGAGAGTTTGTGGCTATAGCCAGTTCATAGCCTTAAGGTTTATTTCTCACAATAGTTTTTGTGGGCACAGGCTTGAACTTGAGAACGTTGCAAACAAACTGGTCAAAACTTTTCAAAACTTCAACTGGTAACTTCTTTCTTTACTTTACGTTACTCCTCTTTACCAGGGCTTGAGCCTGTATGGCGGCGGCACCTGCTGCTTTCCTGCTCTCTGTCGTCGTCGGTGGTTGTCTCATCCGTAGGTTCTTTTTCTCTGCTTTCTCTATCTTCATCTGTTTCTCTATCTCTGTCTTTCCTTTCTTCTTCTTTAGGACATGGTGCAACATCCAGTGCATACCATCCTCTTTCTCCTTGATGCATGGTAAATTGTACGGAGTCTCCCATCCTCAGGTTTCTTCCCGGATGTCCTCTGGGCAGGTTGGCGCTGACGT
The DNA here is from genome assembly GCF_048569485.1 of Anomaloglossus baeobatrachus. Taxonomy (NCBI): domain Eukaryota; kingdom Metazoa; phylum Chordata; class Amphibia; order Anura; family Aromobatidae; genus Anomaloglossus; species Anomaloglossus baeobatrachus. The sequence goes on from NW_027441910.1 coordinate 508,842, forward strand.
CTCTCCTATTGACAAAAATGCCTTCTTTCATTCCTGGTGCGACTATAAAGCCATATCCGCTCTTCAAGTTAAAGTCCTCTACAACTCCTCTACAAAGGGGTCCTCTGACCTGGGCTTTGGCTCTTCTCAGGAATCGTTTCTCTTGTAGGTCTCTGGCCGTTATTTCTCTCTGCTCTGGGGATGGCGGTGCAGGGAAAGCCTGGGTTCTGCTATGACGCCGTGTCTTGCGGGCTGGATGCTGCTGGGTGCAGCTTACAAGCTCCTAGGTGAGGCTTTGGGGCAGGTCTTCTTCAGCAGACGGTGTCAGGTCTTCTTCATCCCAGCGGGAATATGGTAACATCTCCGGCTCTGGGTATGGATCCACTGCTGTTGGCTCCTGAGTCAGCTCCTCAGCTTCCTGGCCTCCTCTCCCCCTTAGTTCTTCTTGGCACTCCTTTGGTGGCAGTGCTGGGGATGGACTTTCTTCCGCAGGCCCAGGCGGGGGACTCTTTGGCGTAGTTGCTGCAGGGGTTGCCGGCATCCTTCTGGGGGTGTGCGGAGGGAGCACGTACTGGTCCACCAACCATTGTGGAAACTTAGCCTCCATGTCAGCCTTCAGCCTCCAGTATTCGGGGTCATCCCCCAGCATGGGCTTCCTATCAAGGACCTCCGTGGCCTGGGGAGTATTGTCTGCTCTGGCCTTGCAGGCCGGGGTAAATGACGAGGTAGACTTTTCTTGGCGGGCCGCGCCTGGCATGGCGGCGGCCTGGTCTTGGCGGGCCGCGCCCGGCATGGCGGCGGCCTGGTCTTGGCGGGCCGCGCCCGGCATGGCGGCGGCCTGGTCTTGGCGGGCCGCGCCCGGCATGGCGGCGGCCTGGTCTTGGCGGGCCGCGCCCGGCATGGCGGCGGCCTGGATCAGCGTCGCAGCTGCGATGGGATCTTTGCAGGCTGGGCTGGGCGTCGTTGCAGCGATCGGGGCTTGGCGGGCCGAGCAGGGCATCGCTGCGGCGGCCTGGGCTGGGCGGGCCGCGGTGGCAGCCGGTTCTTTGCGGGCCGGGCAGGGCATCGCTGCAGGGACCGGGTCTTGGTGGGCCGAGCAGGGCATCGCTGCGGCGGCCTGGGCTGGGCGGGCCGCACCGGACGTGGCTGCGGCCTGGATCAGCGTCGCCGCACCGGGGACCGCGGACGTGGCAGCAGGGGTCGGGGCACTTGCGCTGGCCGGGGCATCACTCGACTCACCCATCTGTGGCAGCATCGGGGTCTGCGTCGTCGCCGTCCTGTCTGGCACTCGGCGCGCGGCCCTCCTTTCATAGGCCCGAACCGCCGCGGTCATCTCCAGCAGTTCCATTCGTTCTTCCCGAATCTGCTCCACAACCCGGGTCTCCAGTCGATCGCAGAACTGGGCCAGCTCCCGATACCACCAGGCAGCGGAGCCTGGTTCTGGGTTCCTGCGGTCAGACGCCATTTCTTCTGCGCCCTCTTCTGCACGATCTCCCAGCAGTGGACTCGTCGCTGCCTCCAGTAGCAAACTGTTCAGTTTCTGCTCTGCCTCTTTCAGCAGCTCCTCTCCCAGCAGCAGGCTTGTGGCTCCCTTTCTGTCCCGACGTCTCTGGACGCCTCCGCTCTCATCGCTGGCGAGGTCAGAACTCTGCAGGGGATCTCTGGGTAGCCACACCTCTTCGTGGGCGGTAACTTCTTCCAGCGCGGGCTGCTGTTGTTTTTCAGCGCGCTTTTCATGGTGGCAATATGGCGGCGCTTCCAATTTTTCAAGCGGACCGCCCAGGCACATGGTCACCTGTCTGAACAGGTCTAGTCCTTATCCTGTTCGTGACGCCAGATGTGAAGCCCCACAGATGCTGCTGTGTCGGTGCATTACCTTCAGGGACTCCACTCGGCTGTATCGGGTCACAGGTAGGAGATCTTCTCTGTAGTCGTGACGCCACTCTCAGATTTGCGGTCAGTGAGGACCGCCACTGCAGGTTAAGGGCTGCCTGGGGCTGATGGTGGGTGCAGTCGGATGTAGTGGCCTCCTGAGAGTGAGGCAAGCCCCAGGGCCCTGTGTAGATGTGGTAGTACCACAAGGCGCAGAATAACTCCACACAGGCAGGATGTCTTTCAGGGTTTTTTACTCACTTCAGGTGGCAGGGTGAGTAACCCGGGCGTAGCTGGGATGAACCAGGCAGGAACCAGGTATCCTTCAGGCTGACTTTATGAGGGTGACTACTGACTCGCCTTCCTTAGCCCTTGGTGGTTTGGGGTGACCCCGACTTTGAGTCCCTATGGGGGTCACCCAGGGAAGATGCTGCAGCCTCTCTCCCCTTCGTTCGCCGTTTGCTTGTTCCCCGGACCAGGTCACTCCAGCTGCTTGCCTCCTGAGACCTATGGGCCCTAACTGTGGTTACGTGGCTGCGGCTTTTGTGGTATTGTGGTGTGGGCTTTGAGAGCCCCACACCGGCAGGTTTAGCAGGGAAAGGTGAATCTATCCTCGCTTCGGGATCTGCCGCCCGTTTGGGCCTGGTTCTCCCTAGCAGTCTCCTTACTTCCCACTCCGCTGTCCTCTAGCTGAAGCTGGATTTCGGGTAGCCCTCCTAGGTGACCGTTCTCCCCCGTCTGTAGACACTGCGCGGGCGCTGTTAGACAGCAAAAACCCCACAGGTCTGCTCCTTACTGAGCCCTCTGGAGTTCTCCTCTAACTGACTCACTGCTCCTCCTCTCCTGTTCTTGCCTACGCCACCTAGCAACCAGACTCTCTTACCACACCCCTTGAGAGGAGATGGAGGCCGTGCTCATGCTTCGCCCCCTCCTGGGATCCCCAGGGGTCCTCTCATAGGTACATGTGTGAGACCTGGTCACTATGCGCCTGTGTTCCACACCCCGGTCAGCCTTCTGGATTACCTGTATTGTACTGTCCCCAGCATGGGTGCAGTACTCAGTGGTGCCTGACCAGGTCAGGGGCGCCACATTCGTCACTGAGGATGATTTCACTTTTCAGGGAATAGAGAGGGTGGTCCTTGTGGTGGACTGCAGGTATGGAGAGCTGTTGTCATCGTATTAGATAGATAAGAATGATTATATGTATTGTAGAAATGTCTCCTATCATGTTCCCTATTTTTTTATTATGTCCACATCCTGGTCCCCATCTTGGAAATCATAACAAACGTGCACTTTTTTGTTTAATTTACACATTGGACCATAGGAAAAATGACACTACAGCTACAGAGGTGACCGTCTGATAGCCCAGCTCGACTATCCATCTCTACTGAAGACCCTTTCAGCTTTTTGAGAGTTGGGTGGAGGACATCATCTCTGAAAATAGGGTCCCACAGCTGCACCCCATCAGTGTGAGCAGGAATCTTAGGACTCTTAGAAGAGTCAATGCTCTGAGACCATGGGGGGCGCTTAGCCCCCTCTCTTCGTCACTGAGGATGATTTCATTTTTCAGGGATTAGAGAGAGTGGTCCTTGTGGTGGACTGCAGGTATGGAGAGCTGTTGTGATCGTATTAGATAGATAAGAATGATTATATGTATTGTAGAAATGTCTCCTATCATGTTCCCTAATTTTTTATTATGTCCACATCCTGGTCCCCATCTTGAACATCATAACAAACGTGCACTTTTTTGTTTAATTTACACATTGGACCATAGGAAAAATGACACTACAGCTACAGAGGTGACCGTCTGATAGCCCAGCTCGACTATCCATCTCTACTGAAGACCCTTTCAGCTTTTTGAGAGTTGGGTGGAGGACATCATCTCTGAAAATAGGGTCCCACAGCTGCACCCCATCAGTGTGAGCAGGACTCTTAGGACTCTTAGAAGAGTCAATGCTCTGAGACCATTGGGGGCACTTAGCCCCCTCTCTTCATCACTGAGGATGATTTCATTTTTCAGGGATTAGAGAGGGTGGTCCTTGTGGTGGACTGCAGGTATGGAGAGCTGTTGTCATCGTATTAGATAGATAAGAATGATTATATGTATTGTAGAAATGTCTCCTATCATGTTCCCTAATTTTTTATTATGTCCACATCCTGGTCCCCATCTTGGACATCATAACAAACGTGCACTTTTTTGTTTAATTTACACATTGGACCATAGGAAAAATGACACTACAGCTACAGAGGTGACCGTCTGATAGCCCAGCTCGACTATCCATCTCTACTGAAGACCCTTTCAGCTTTTTGAGAGTTGGGTGGAGGACATCATCTCTGAAAATAGGGTCCCACAGCTGCACCCCATCAGTGTGAGCAGGACTCTTAGGACTCTTAGAAGAGTCAATGCTCTGAGACCATGGGGGGCGCTTAGCCCCCACTCTTCGTCACTGAGGATGATTTCATTTTTCAGGGATTAGAGAGGGTGGTCCTTGTGGTGGACTGCAGGTATGGAGAGCTGTTGTCATCGTATTAAATAGATAAGAATGATTATATGTATTGTAGAAATGTCTCCTATCATGTTCCCTAATTTTTTATTATGTCCACATCCTGGTCCCCATCTTGGACATCATAACAAACGTGCACTTTTTTGTTTAATTTACACATTGGACCATAGGAAAAATGACACTACAGCTACAGAGGTGACCGTCTGATAGCCCAGCTCGACTATCCATCTCTACTGAAGACCCTTTCAGCTTTTTGAGAGTTGGGTAGAGAACATCATCTCTGAAAATAGGGTCCCACAGCTGCACCCCATCAGTGTGAGCAGGACTCTTAGGACTCTTAGAAGAGTCAATGCTCTGAGACCATGGGGGGCGCTTAGCCCCCTCTCTTCGTCACTGAGGATGATTTCACTTTTCAGGTAATAGAGAGGGTGGTCCTTGTGGTGGACTGCAGGTATGGAGAGCTGTTGTCATCGTATTAGATAGATAAGAATGATTATATGTATTGTAGAAATGTCTCCTATCATGTTCCCTATTTTTTTATTATGTCCACATCCTGGTCCCCATCTTGGAAATCATAACAAACGTGCACTTTTTTGTTTAATTTACACATTGGACCATAGGAAAAATGACACTACAGCTACAGAGGTGACCGTCTGATAGCCCAGCTCGACTATCCATCTCTACTGAAGACCCTTTCAGCTTTTTGAGAGTTGGGTGGAGGACATCATCTCTGAAAATAGGGTCCCACAGCTGCACCCCATCAGTGTGAGCAGGAATCTTAGGACTCTTAGAAGAGTCAATGCTCTGAGACCATGGGGGGCGCTTAGCCCCCTCTCTTCGTCACTGAGGATGATTTAATTTTTCAGGGATTAGAGAGAGTGGTCCTTGTGGTGGACTGCAGGTATGGAGAGCTGTTGTGATCGTATTAGATAGATAAGAATGATTATATGTATTGTAGAAATGTCTCCTATCATGTTCCCTAATTTCTTATTATGTCCACATCCTGGTCCCCATCTTGGACATCATAACAAACGTGCACTTTTTTGTTTAATTTACACATTGGACCATAGGAAAAATGACACTACAGCTACAGAGGTGACCGTCTGATAGCCCAGCTCGACTATCCATCTCTACTGAAGACCCTTTCAGCTTTTTGAGAGTTGGGTGGAGGACATCATCTCTGAAAATAGGGTCCCACAGCTTCACCCCATCAGTGTGAGCAGGACTCTTAGGACTCTTAGAAGAGTCAATGCTCTGGTACCATGGGGGGCGCTTGGCCCCCTCTCTTCGTCACTGAGGATGATTTCATTTTTCAGGGATTAGAGAGGGTGGTCCTTGTGGTGGACTGCAGGTATGGAGAGCTGTTGTCATCGTATTAGATAGATAAGAATGATTATATGTATTGTAGAAATGTCTCCTATCATGTTCCCTAATTTTTTATTATGTCCACATCCTGGTCCCCATCTTGGACATCATAACAAACGTGCACTTTTTTGTTTAATTTACACATTGGACCATAGGAAAAATGACACTACAGCTACAGAGGTGACCGTCTGATAGCCCAGCTCGACTATCCATCTCTACTGAAGACCCTTTCAGCTTTTTGAGAGTTGGGTGGAGGACATCATCTCTGAAAATAGGGTCCCACAGCTGCACCCCATCAGTGTGAGCAGGACTCTTAGGACTCTTAGAAGAGTTAATGCTCTGAGACCATGGGGGCGCTTAGCCCCCTCTCTTCGTCACTGAGGATGATTTCATTTTTCAGGGATTAGAGAGGGTGGTCCTTGTGGTGGACTGCAGGTATGGAGAGCTGTTGTCATCGTATTAGATAGATAAGAATGATTATATGTATTGTAGAAATGTCTCCTATCATGTTCCCTAATTTTTTATTATGTCCACATCCTGGTCCCCATCTTGAACATCATAACAAACGTGCACTTTTTTGTTTAATTTACACATTGGACCATAGGAAAAATGACACTACAGCTACAGAGGTGACCGTCTGATAGCCCAGCTCGACTATCCATCTCTACTGAAGACCCTTTCAGCTTTTTGAGAGTTGGGTGGAGGACATCATTTCTGAAAATAGGGTCCCACAGCTTCACCCCATCAGTGTGAGCAGGACTCTTAGGACTCTTAGAAGAGTCAATGCTCTGAGACCATTGGGGGCACTTAGCCCCCTCTCTTCGTCACTGAGGATGATTTCATTTTTCAGGGATTAGAGAGGGTGGTCCTTGTGGTGGACTGCAGGTATGGAGAGCTGTTGTCATCGTATTAGATAGATAAGAATGATTATATGTATTGTAGAAATGTCTCCTATCATGTTCCCTAATTTCTTATTATGTCCACATCCTGGTCCCCATCTTGGACATCATAACAAACGTGCACTTTTTTGTTTAATTTACACATTGGACCATAGGAAAAATGACACTACAGCTACAGAGGTGACCGTCTGATAGCCCAGCTCGACTATCCATCTCTACTGAAGACCCTTTCAGCTTTTTGAGAGTCGGGTGGAGGACATCATCTCTGAAAATAGGGTCCCACAGCTTCACCCCATCAGTGTGAGCAGGACTCTTAGGACTCTTAGAAGAGTCAATGCTCTGGTACCATGGGGGGCGCTTGGCCCCCTCTCTTCGTCACTGAGGATGATTTCATTTTTCAGGGATTAGAGAGGGTGGTCCTTGTGGTGGACTGCAGGTATGGAGAGCTGTTGTCATCGTATTAGATAGATAAGAATGATTATATGTATTGTAGAAATGTCTCCTATCATGTTCCCTATTTTTTTATTATGTCCACATCCTGGTCCCCATCTTGGAAATCATAACAAACGTGCACTTTTTTGTTTAATTTACACATTGGACCATAGGAAAAATGACACTACAGCTACAGAGGTGACCGTCTGATAGCCCAGCTCGACTATCCATCTCTACTGAAGACCCTTTCAGCTTTTTGAGAGTTGGGTGGAGGACATCATCTCTGAAAATAGGGTCCCACAGCTGCACCCCATCAGTGTGAGCAGGAATCTTAGGACTCTTAGAAGAGTCAATGCTCTGAGACCATGGGGGGCGCTTAGCCCCCTCTCTTCGTCACTGAGGATGATTTAATTTTTCAGGGATTAGAGAGAGTGGTCCTTGTGGTGGACTGCAGGTATGGAGAGCTGTTGTGATCGTATTAGATAGATAAGAATGATTATATGTATTGTAGAAATGTCTCCTATCATGTTCCCTAATTTCTTATTATGTCCACATCCTGGTCCCCATCTTGGACATCATAACAAACGTGCACTTTTTTGTTTAATTTACACATTGGACCATAGGAAAAATGACACTACAGCTACAGAGGTGACCGTCTGATAGCCCAGCTCGACTATCCATCTCTACTGAAGACCCTTTCAGCTTTTTGAGAGTTGGGTGGAGGACATCATCTCTGAAAATAGGGTCCCACAGCTCCACCCCATCAGTGTGAGCAGGACTCTTAGGACTCTTAGAAGAGTCAATGCTCTGGTACCATGGGGGGCGCTTGGCCCCCTCTCTTCGTCACTGAGGATGATTTCATTTTTCAGGGATTAGAGAGGGTGGTCCTTGTGGTGGACTGCAGGTATGGAGAGCTGTTGTCATCGTATTAGATAGATAAGAATGATTATATGTATTGTAGAAATGTCTCCTATCATGTTCCCTAATTTTTTATTATGTCCACATCCTGGTCCCCATCTTGGACATCATAACAAACGTGCACTTTTTTGTTTAATTTACACATTGGACCATAGGAAAAATGACACTACAGCTACAGAGGTGACCGTCTGATAGCCCAGCTCGACTATCCATCTCTACTGAAGACCCTTTCAGCTTTTTGAGAGTTGGGTGGAGGACATCATCTCTGAAAATAGGGTCCCACAGCTTCACCCCATCAGTGTGAGCAGGACTCTTAGGACTCTTAGAAGAGTCAATGCTCTGAGACCATTGGGGGCACTTAGCCCCCTCTCTTCGTCACTGAGGATGATTTCATTTTTCAGGGATTAGAGAGGGTGGTCCTTGTGGTGGACTGCAGGTATGGAGAGCTGTTGTCATCGTATTAGATAGATAAGAATGATTATATGTATTGTAGAAATGTCTCCTATCATGTTCCCTAATTTCTTATTATGTCCACATCCTGGTCCCCATCTTGGACATCATAACAAACGTGCACTTTTTTGTTTAATTTACACATTGGACCATAGGAAAAATGACACTACAGCTACAGAGGTGACCGTCTGATAGCCCAGCTCGACTATCCATCTCTACTGAAGACCCTTTCAGCTTTTTGAGAGTCGGGTGGAGGACATCATCTCTGAAAATAGGGTCCCACAGCTTCACCCCATCAGTGTGAGCAGGACTCTTAGGACTCTTAGAAGAGTCAATGCTCTGGTACCATGGGGGGCGCTTGGCCCCCTCTCTTCGTCACTGAGGATGATTTCATTTTTCAGGGATTAGAGAGGGTGGTCCTTGTGGTGGACTGCAGGTATGGAGAGCTGTTGTCATCGTATTAGATAGATAAGAATGATTATATGTATTGTAGAAATGTCTCCTATCATGTTCCCTAATTTTTTATTATGTCCACATCCTGGTCCCCATCTTGGACATCATAACAAACGTGCACTTTTTTGTTTAATTTACACATTGGACCATAGGAAAAATGACACTACAGCTACAGAGGTGACCGTCTGATAGCCTAGCTCGACTATCCATCTCTACTGAAGACCCTTTCAGCTTTTTGAGAGTTGGGTGGAGGACATCATCTCTGAAAATAGGGTCCCACAGCTGCACCCCATCAGTGTGAGCAGGACTCTTAGGACTCTTAGAAGAGTTAATGCTCTGAGACCATGGGGGCGCTTAGCCCCCTCTCTTCGTCACTGAGGATGATTTCATTTTTCAGGGATTAGAGAGGGTGGTCCTTGTGGTGGACTGCAGGTATGGAGAGCTGTTGTCATCGTATTAGATAGATAAGAATGATTATATGTATTGTAGAAATGTCTCCTATCATGTTCCCTAATTTTTTATTATGTCCACATCCTGGTCCCCATCTTGGACATCATAACAAACGTGCACTTTTTTGTTTCATTTACACATTGGACCATAGGAAAAATTACACTACAGCTACAGAGGTGACCGTCTGATAGCCCAGCTCGACTATCCATCTCTACTGAAGACCCTTTCAGCTTTTTGAGAGTTGGGTGGAGGACATCATCTCTGAAAATAGGGTCCCACAGCTGCACCCCATCAGTGTGAGCAGGACTCTTAGGACTCTTAGAAGAGTCAATGCTCTGAGACCATTGGGGGCACTTAGCCCCCTCTCTTCGTCACTGAGGATGATTTCATTTTTCAGGGATTAGAGAGGGTGGTCCTTGTGGTGGACTGCAGGTATGGAGAGCTGTTGTCATCGTATTAGATAGATAAGAATGATTATATGTATTGTAGAAATGTCTCCTATCATGTGCCCTAATTTTTTATTATGTCCACATCCTGGTCCCCATCTTGGACATCATAACAAACGTGCACTTTTTTGTTTAATTTACACATTGGACCATAGGAAAAATGACACTACAGCTACATAGGTGACCGTCTGATAGCCCAGCTCGACTATCCATCTCTACTGAAGACCCTTTCAGCTTTTTGAGAGTCGGGTGGAGGACATCATCTCTGAAAATAGGGTCCCACAGCTTCACCCCATCAGTGTGAGCAGGACTCTTAGGACTCTTAGAAGAGTCAATGCTCTGGTACCATGGGGGGCGCTTGGCCTCCTCTCTTCGTCACTGAGGATGATTTCATTTTTCAGGGATTAGAGAGGGTGGTCCTTGTGGTGGACTGCAGGTATGGAGAGCTGTTGTCATCGTATTAGATAGATAAGAATGATTATATGTATTGTAGAAATGTCTCCTATCATGTTCCCTAATTTTTTATTATGTCCACATCCTGGTCCCCATCTTGGACATCATAACAAACGTGCACTTTTTTGTTTAATTTACACATTGGACCATAGGAAAAATGACACTACAGCTACAGAGGTGACCGTCTGATAGCCCAGCTCGACTATCCATCTCTACTGAAGACCCTTTCAGCTTTTTGAGAGTTGGGTGGAGGACATCATCTCTGAAAATAGGGTCCCACAGCTGCACCCCATCAGTGTGAGCAGGACTCTTAGGACTCTTAGAAGAGTCAATGCTCTGAGACCATTGGGGGCACTTAGCCCCCTCTCTTCGTCACTGAGGATGATTTCATTTTTCAGGGATTAGAGAGGGTGGTCCTTGTGGTGGACTGCAGGTATGGAGAGCTAATATCGTATTAGATAGATAAGAATGATTATATGTATTGTAGAAATGTCTCCTATCATGTTCCCTAATTTTTTATTATGTCCACATCCTGGTCCCCATCTTGGACATCATAACAAACGTGCACTTTTTTGTTTAATTTACACATTGGACCATAGGAAAAATGACACTACAGCTACAGAGGTGACCGTCTGATAGCCCAGCTCGACAATCCATCTCTACTGAAGACCCTTTCAGCTTTTTGAGAGTTGGGTGGAGGACATCATTTCTGAAAATAGGGTCCCACAGCTGCACCCCATCAGTGTGAGCAGGACTCTTAGGACTCTTAGAAGAGTCAATGTTTTGAGACCATGGGGGGCGTTTAGCCCCCTCTCTTCGTCACTGAGGATGATTTCATTTTTCAGGGATTAGAGAGGGTGGTCCTTGTGGTGGACTGCAGGTATGGAGAGCTGTTGTCATCATTTTAAATAGATAAGAATGATTATATGTATTGTAGAAATGTCTCCTATCATGTTCCCTAATTTTTTATTATGTCCACATCCTGGTCCCCATCTTGGACATCATAACAAACGTGCACTTTTTTGTTTAATTTACACATTGGACCATAGGAAAAATAACACTACAGGTACAGAGGTGACCGTCTGATAGCCCAGCTCGACTATCCATCTCTACTGAAGACTAGAGTTGAGCGCGGTTCGTGGTTCGTGGTTCTCCAGTTCGCGGCTCGAGTGATTTTGGGGCATGTTCTAGATCGAACTAGAACTCGAGCTTTTTGCAAAAGCTCGGTAGTTCTAGAAACGTTCGAGAACGGTTCTAGCAGCCAAAAAACAGCTAAATCATAGCTTGGTTTCTGCTGTAATAGTGTAAGTCACTCTGTGAATCAAACTATTATCACATTTCAGTGTATAGTGTGCGTGAACAGCGCCTTCAGATCACTGCTGTTTCTATAATGGCGATCGCCATTTTTTTTTTTTTTTTTCTTGTCTTCCTTCCCTAAGTGCGCGCGTCTTGTGGGGCGGGCCAGCATGTCAGCCAATCCCAGACACACACACAGCTAAGTGGACTTTGAGCCAGAGAAGCAACGGCATGTGTGATAGGATCTGCATGTCACATGTCCCTGCATTATAAAACCGGACATTTTCTTCACGGACGCCATTATCTGCCTTCTGCGTCTTTGGTGTCAGACATCACTGTCGCAGCTCCGTCTTCCTGAGTCCTATAGCCGATACAGCTGTATGCGCTGCATACACAGCATTAGACAGCTTAGGGAGAGCACTTTATAGCAGTCCTTTTAAGGGCTCCAACCGGCAGGGTCAGAGAGCCATAGGTGACAGGTCCTGCAAACAGCAACAGCGTCTGTGTAGCCCAGGTCAGGGATTTCCTACCTGCATTTCACCATTAGGAGGGAATAGAAAGGCAGTCTTCCATTCCTCTACCCAGAGCACCACAATCCTGCCACTGTACCCTCTTGTCCTCTGCACACTCCAACTGATAACTAAGCCATTATACTAGCAAACACTCAGTGTACCTAGTGGCATCCTATACGTGGCTATTGGACTTTGCTATAGTCCCACTAGTGCAAAGACATTTGCAGAGCGCGTCTGCCTGCGTTGCACACTACAACTCATTCTAACCAAGCCATTATACTAGCAAACACTCAGTGTACCTAGTGGCATCCTATACGTGGCTATTGGACTTTGCTATAGTCCCACTAGTGCAAAGACATTTGCAGAGCGCGTCTGCCTGCGTTGCACACTACAACTCATTCTAACCAAGCCATTATACTAGCAAACACTCAGTGTACCTAGTGGCATCCTATACGTGGCTATTGGACTTTGCTATAGTCCCACTAGTGCAAAGACATTTGCAGAGCGCGTCTGCCTGCGTTGCACACTACAACTCATTCTAACCAAGCCATTATACTAGCAAACACTCAGTGTACCTAGTGGCATCCTATACGTGGCTATTGGACTTTGCTATAGTCCCACTAGTGCAAAGACATTTGCAGAGCGCGTCTGCCTGCGTTGCACACTACAACTCATTCTAACCAAGCCATTATACTAGCAAACACTCAGTGTACCTAGTGGCATCCTATACGTGGCTATTGGACTTTGCTATAGTCCCACTAGTGCAAAGACATTTGCAGAGCGCGTCTGCCTGCGTTGCACACTACAACTCATTCTAACCAAGCCATTATACTAGCAAACACTCAGTGTACCTAGTGGCATCCTATACGTGGCTATTGGACTTTGCTATAGTCCCACTAGTGCAAAGACATTTGCAGAGCGCGTCTGCCTGCGTTGCACACTACAACTCATTCTAACCAAGCCATTATACTAGCAAACACTCAGTGTACCTAGTGGCATCCTATACGTGGCTATTGGACTTTGCTATAGTCCCACTAGTGCAAAGACATTTGCAGAGCGCGTCTGCCTGCGTTGCACACTACAACTCATTCTAACCAAGCCATTATACTAGCAAACACTCAGTGTACCTAGTGGCATCCTATACGTGGCTATTGGACTTTGCTATAGTCCCACTAGTGCAAAGACATTTGCAGAGCGCGTCTGCCTGCGTTGCACACTACAACTCATTCTAACCAAGCCATTATACTAGCAAACACTCAGTGTACCTAGTGGCATCCTATACGTGGCTATTGGACTTTGCTATAGTCCCACTAGTGCAAAGACATTTGCAGAGCGCGTCTGCCTGCGTTGCACACTACAACTCATTCTAACCAAGCCATTATACTAGCAAACACTCAGTGTACCTAGTGGCATCCTATACGTGGCTATTGGACTTTGCTATAGTCCCACTAGTGCAAAGACATTTGCAGAGCGCGTCTGCCTGCGTTGCACACTACAACTCATTCTAACCAAGCCATTATACTAGCAAACACTCAGTGTACCTAGTGGCATCCTATACGTGGCTATTGGACTTTGCTATAGTCCCACTAGTGCAAAGACATTTGCAGAGCGCGTCTGCCTGCGTTGCACACTACAACTCATTCTAACCAAGCCATTATACTAGCAAACACTCAGTGTACCTAGTGGCATCCTATACGTGGCTATTGGACTTTGCTATAGTCCCACTAGTGCAAAGACATTTGCAGAGCGCGTCTGCCTGCGTTGCACACTACAACTCATTCTAACCAAGCCATTATACTAGCAAACACTCAGTGTACCTAGTGGCATCCTATACGTGGCTATTGGACTTTGCTATAGTCCCACTAGTGCAAAGACATTTGCAGAGCGCGTCTGCCTGCGTTGCACACTACAACTCATTCTAACCAAGCCATTATACTAGCAAACACTCAGTGTACCTAGTGGCATCCTATACGTGGCTATTGGACTTTGCTATAGTCCCACTAGTGCAAAGACATTTGCAGAGCGCGTCTGCCTGCGTTGCACACTACAACTCATTCTAACCAAGCCATTATACTAGCAAACACTCAGTGTACCTAGTGGCATCCTATACGTGGCTATTGGACTTTGCTATAGTCCCACTAGTGCAAAGACATTTGCAGAGCGCGTCTGCCTGCGTTGCACACTACAACTCATTCTAACCAAGCCATTATACTAGCAAACACTCAGTGTACCTAGTGGCATCCTATACGTGGCTATTGGACTTTGCTATAGTCCCACTAGTGCAAAGACATTTGCAGAGCGCGTCTGCCTGCGTTGCACACTACAACTCATTCTAACCAAGCCATTATACTAGCAAACACTCAGTGTACCTAGTGGCATCCTATACGTGGCTATTGGACTTTGCTATAGTCCCACTAGTGCAAAGACATTTGCAGAGCGCGTCTGCCTGCGTTGCACACTACAACTCATTCTAACCAAGCCATTATACTAGCAAACACTCAGTGTACCTAGTGGCATCCTATACGTGGCTATTGGACTTTGCTATAGTCCCACTAGTGCAAAGACATTTGCAGAGCGCGTCTGCCTGCGTTGCACACTACAACTCATTCTAACCAAGCCATTATACTAGCAAACACTCAGTGTACCTAGTGGCATCCTATACGTGGCTATTGGACTTTGCTATAGTCCCACTAGTGCAAAGACATTTGCAGAGCGCGTCTGCCTGCGTTGCACACTACAACTCATTCTAACCAAGCCATTATACTAGCAAACACTCAGTGTACCTAGTGGCATCCTATACGTGGCTATTGGACTTTGCTATAGTCCCACTAGTGCAAAGACATTTGCAGCACGTCTGCCTGCGTTGCACACTCCAACTAATTATAACTAAGTTGCATTGTCAGGGATATTTATTCTTTATTATTCTGCTGTTAATAAAGCTAGACCACCACTGCAATCTTCACCACCTCTCAATTTTTACTACCACATTTTCAGTCCACAATCTTGTCGCAATCAACATGAGTGGCAAAATGACAGATGCTGGTGGAAAGGGGAAGAGGCGTGGTGTAAAAGGCAAAAAAGGTTTTGTCCGTGGGGAAGGTGGCAAAGCTCCATTATCATCTGCTGAAGATAGACCATCTACCAGCAAAAGTAAGATGTCTACTACTTACCGTGGACAATCCGATGTGCTCCCTTTGTTACGGACACGAACAACAGGAACAAAGGTAGATGATGGGCAAAAAAGGAAAATGCTTGAATGGATCTCAAGTGGTCCAACAAGTGCCCTCTCTGCCACTTCAAGTACCGCATCCAAAAAACACCAGTCCTCTGAGTTGTCATCCCAATCAAACTTGCTTTCTCCCAGCTCTGAAGTCTCCATCAGCCCTGCACAGTATGGTGGAACTGAGATGGCTGAGTCTGCAGAGCTGTTCAGTCACACTATAGCCTGGGAATCAGAGGTCTGCTCCCAAGCTACAGTGAGTACAGAACAGGAAATGGTCTGCAGTGATGCCCAGAACCTTTGTGACTCAGATTCAGGCCGTGAGGACCAAGTTTCTGAGCATAATGTTGACCCTTTGTCACAAACTGTAACACCTGTGGTTATAGACAATGAGGAACATACTGATGAAGATGAGACGCAGATACCCGATTGGGATGACAACTTAAATATTCGTTCAGGGCAAGAAGAGGCTCGGTCTGAGGGGGAGGGGAGTGCAAACACAACAATTGATGATGACGTTCTAGATCCCACCTACTGTCAACCCCCAGTCAGGCACTCGAGGAGGTCAACAGAGGCGGTGGAGGAGGATGCAACCGACGACGAAGTTACCTTGCGCCTTCCTGGACAGAGTCGGAGCACTGGTAGCACGTCTACAACTGCATCCTCAGCCACCACTCTGCCTATGAGCATTATTCGGGGTGGATCAACAGGTCGCATGGCCTCTAAGCCTTGCCTAGCCTGGTCCTTTTTTCACATCGAAAAAGATCGCCCAACTCATGTGATATGTAACATTTGTCATGATTCTGTTAGTAGAGGTCAAAACCTCAGCAGTTTGACAACTTCTTCCATGAATCGTCACATGACTAAATATCATAAGTCCCGGTGGGAAGCTCACCGTGCTGCAATGCGGCCTAGTGGAGCGAACCATCCACCGCCCGCCCCTTCCACTGCATCCGCGCGCTCTTCATCTTCTAGGACTGTGGGGACAGCTGCCACACCTGTTTTTCCACGCAAAACTTCCACCACTGTAACCGCAACAGGCAGTTTGCTTGTAAGGTCGTCAGTTGGTTTGGAAGGGGAAACAAGTGAGTGTGTACAGCTCTCTCAGACATCGATAGCACCAACGTTGGATGAAGGCAACATCATGTCTCCGCCTGCACTTTCCTCACAAACCTGCATTTTTCAAGGGAGACCCTACTCAACACCGTCTACACACAGCAGCCAGATCTCTGTCCCTCAGATGTGGTCAAATAAAAGGCCACTTCCTCCGACCCATGACAAAGCTAAGAGGTTGACTCTATCCCTCTGTAAGCTGTTGGCTACCGAAATGCTGCCTTTCCGCCTAGTGGACACACAGGATTTTAGAGACCTTATGTCTGTCGCTGTGCCCCAGTACCAGATGCCTAGTCGCCACTACTTCTCTAAGAAAGGTGTGCCCGCGCTACACCAGCATGTCGCACACAACATCACCGCTTCCTTGAGAAACTCTGTGTGTGAACGGGTGCATTTCACCACCGATACTTGGACCAGTAAGCATGGACAGGGACGTTACATGTCGCTGACTGGGCACTGGGTAACTATGGTGATAGATGGTGAAGGGTCTGCTGCACAAGTCTTGCCGTCCCCACGACTTGTGTGTCAATCCTCTGTCTGTCCAAGTTCCGCCACTGCTTCTGCATCCTCCACCTCATCTGGGTCCTCCACCTCCGCCCCAAGCCTGCCTGGTCAGGCCACCAGCGTTCTCACTGCGCAGAAGGAATCACGCACCCCTCATTACTATGCTGGCAGCAGAGCGCAACGGCATCAGGCGGTCTTTAGCTTGACATGTCTTGGTAATAAGAGTCACACAGCTGAGGAGTTGTGGTCAGCTTTGCGGTCCGAGTTTAATAAATGGTTGTCTCCACTCAAACTGCAGCCTGGTAAGGCCGTGTGCGACAATGCTGCAAACCTGGGTGCGGCACTTCGCCTGGGCAAGGTGACACACGTACCTTGTATGGCTCACGTGTTGAACCTTGTCGTGCAGCAATTTTTAACACACTATCCCGGCCTAGATGGCCTTCTGAACAGGGCACGAAAACTGTCAGCTCACTTCCGCCGTTCAAGCGCCGCAGCAGAGCGACTTGCATCGCTCCAGAAGTCTTTCGGCCTGCCGGTTCATCGCCTGAAATGCGATGTGGCGACACGCTGGAATTCAACTCTCCACATGTTACAGCGACTGTGGCAGCACCGCAGAGCCCTGGTGCAATACGTCATGACGTATAGCCTGGGCCAACGAGATGCAGAGGTGGGGCAGATCACCCTGATGGAGTGGTCTCAGATCAAGGACCTATGCACCCTTCTGCACAGTTTCGACATGGCGACGAATATGTTTAGCTCTGACAATGCCATTATCAGCATGACGATTCCAGTCATTTACATGCTGGAGCACACGCTAAACACTATTCGGAGTCAGGGGGTGGGACAACATGAAGGGGAGGAACTACAGGAGGATTCATATGCGCAAGGGACAACAACATCACGAAGGTCCAGACGTTCATCATCACCAACGCAGCAGGCATGGGACCATGGGGGACAGGGATCGACAAGGGCGCATAGTAGCAGGCGAAATGTTGAGCAAGGTGCAGGAGAACATGAAGAAATGGAGGACGAACTGTCCATGGACATGGAAGACTCAGCGGATGAGGGAGACCTTGGTCAAATTTCAGTTGAAAGAGGTTGGGGTCAGATGTCAGAGGAAGAAAGAACGGGTAGCACCTCTATGCCACAAACACAGCATGGACTTGGTCCGCATGGCTGCGCAAGACACATGAGTGCCTTTTTGTTGCACTACCTCCAACATGACAGTCGTATTGTCAAAATTAGAAGTGATGATGACTACTGGATTGCCACACTATTAGATCCCCGGTACAAGTCCAAATTTTGTGACATAATTCCAGCCATAGAAAGGGACGCACGTATGCAGGAGTATCAGCAGAAGCTGTTACTAGATCTTAGCTCGGCTTTTCCACCAAACAACCGTGCAGGTGCAGGGAGTGAATCTCCCAGTTGTAACTTGACAAACATGGGACGGTCTCGTCATCTTCAACAGTCTACCCGTACCAGTAGGACCTTTTCTGGTGCCGGTAACAGCAATTTTATGGAATCTTTTCATAATTTTTTTAGACCCTCTTTTGCAAGGCCACCAGAGACAACAAGTCTGACACATACTCAACGGCTGGAGAGGATGATACAGGAGTATCTCCAAATGAACATCGATGCCATGACTGTGCAACTGGAGCCTTGCTCCTTTTGGGCTTCAAACATAGAAAAATGGCCAGAGCTCTCCAGTTACGCCTTGGAGATTTTGTCGTGTCCAGCTGCCAGCGTTGTCTCTGAACGTGTATTCAGTGCTGCTGGGTGTGTGCTGACAGATAAGCGCACGCGTCTGTCCAGTGACAATGTGGACAGACTGACGTTCATCAAAATGAACAAGTCATGGATCCAGAAGGAATTTACTACCCCTGTGTCATCCTGGGGAGAGTAAATGCTTGTGGATTTGGAATGTGCTTGATGCAAATCAAAACATCCTGTTTGCAACTAGGGCCCAAGTGCTGCCACTGATGTGGTGGGTGTCTGTGTGGCCCAATTTTTGGAAAAAAGGGAGACTCCGCTTGGAGTAACCCTTGCTTGCTGTGTTTTTAAAAGAAGCCAAGATGAACAGAGCTGGGATCAGGAAAGACTTTGCTACCTACCCCGGTGTCATCCTGGGGACGGCTAAGAATAGCGTATTTTTGAATGTGCTTGATGCAAATCAAAACATCCTGTTTGCAACTAGGGCCCAAGTGCTGCCACTGATGGGGTGGGTGTCTGTGTGGCCCAATTTTTGGAAAAAAGGGAGACTCCGCTTGGAGTAACCCTTGCTTGCTGTGTTTTTAAAAGAAGCCAAGATGAACAGAGCTGGGATCAGGAAAGACTTTGCTACCTACCCCGGTGTCATCCTGGGGACGGCTAAGAATAGCGTATTTTTGAATGTGCTTGATGCAAATCAAAACATCCTGTTTGCAACTAGGGCCCAAGTGCTGCCACTGATGGGGTGGGTGTCTGTGTGGCCCAATTTTTGGAAAAAAGGGAGACTCCGCTTGGAGTAACCCTTGCTTGCTGTGTTTTTAAAAGAAGCCAAGATGAACAGAGCTGGGATCAGGAAAGACTTTGCTACCTACCCCGGTGTCATCCTGGGGACGGATAAGAATGGCGTATTTTTGAATGTGCTTGATGCAAATCTAGCTGTGAAGTGTACAACTGGGGCACAACTGCTGCCACTGAATGGGTGGGTGTGTGTGGGGCCCAATTTTTGGAAAAAAGGGGAGACTCCGCTTGGAGTAACCCTTGCTTACATTGTTTTTAAAAGAAGCCAAGATGAACAAGTCATGGGTCAGCAAAGACTTTGCTACCTACCCCAGTGTCATCCTGGGGACGGCTAAGAATAGCGTATTTTTGAATGTGCTTGATGCAAATCAAAACATCCTGTTTGCAACTAGGGCCCAAGTGCTGCCACTGATGGGGTGGGTGTCTGTGTGGCCCAATTTTTGGAAAAAAGGGAGACTCCGCTTGGAGTAACCCTTGCTTGCTGTGTTTTTAAAAGAAGCCAAGATGAACAGAGCTGGGATCAGGAAAGACTTTGCTACCTACCCCGGTGTCATCCTGGGGACGGATAAGAATAGCGTATTTTTGAATGTGCTTGATGCAAATCAAAACATCCTGTTTGCAACTAGGGCCCAAGTGCTGCCACTGATGGGGTGGGTGTCTGTGTGGCCCAATTTTTGGAAAAAAGGGAGACTCCGCTTGGAGTAACCCTTGCTTGCTGTGTTTTTAAAAGAAGCCAAGATGAACAGAGCTGGGATCAGGAAAGACTTTGCTACCTACCCCGGTGTCATCCTGGGGACGGCTAAGAATAGCGTATTTTTGAATGTGCTTGATGCAAATCAAAACATCCTGTTTGCAACTAGGGCCCAAGTGCTGCCACTGATGGGGTGGGTGTCTGTGTGGCCCAATTTTTGGAAAAAAGGGAGACTCCGCTTGGAGTAACCCTTGCTTGCTGTGTTTTTAAAAGAAGCCAAGATGAACAGAGCTGGGATCAGGAAAGACTTTGCTACCTACCCCGGTGTCATCCTGGGGACGGCTAAGAATAGCGTATTTTTGAATGTGCTTGATGCAAATCAAAACATCCTGTTTGCAACTAGGGCCCAAGTGCTGCCACTGATGGGGTGGGTGTCTGTGTGGCCCAATTTTTGGAAAAAAGGGAGACTCCGCTTGGAGTAACCCTTGCTTGCTGTGTTTTTAAAAGAAGCCAAGATGAACAGAGCTGGGATCAGGAAAGACTTTGCTACCTACCCCGGTGTCATCCTGGGGACGGATAAGAATGGCGTATTTTTGAATGTGCTTGATGCAAATCTAGCTGTGAAGTGTACAACTGGGGCACAACTGCTGCCACTGAATGGGTGGGTGTGTGTGGGGCCCAATTTTTGGAAAAAAGGGGAGACTCCGCTTGGAGTAACCCTTGCTTACATTGTTTTTAAAAGAAGCCAAGATGAACAAGTCATGGGTCAGCAAAGACTTTGCTACCTACCCCAGTGTCATCCTGGGGACGGCTAAGAATAGCGTATTTTTGAATGTGCTTGATGCAAATCAAAACATCCTGTTTGCAACTAGGGCCCAAGTGCTGCCACTGATGGGGTGGGTGTCTGTGTGGCCCAATTTTTGGAAAAAAGGGAGACTCCGCTTGGAGTAACCCTTGCTTGCTGTGTTTTTAAAAGAAGCCAAGATGAACAGAGCTGGGATCAGGAAAGACTTTGCTACCTACCCCGGTGTCATCCTGGGGACGGATAAGAATAGCGTATTTTTGAATGTGCTTGATGCAAATCAAAACATCCTGTTTGCAACTAGGGCCCAAGTGCTGCCACTGATGGGGTGGGTGTCTGTGTGGCCCAATTTTTGGAAAAAAGGGAGACTCCGCTTGGAGTAACCCTTGCTTGCTGTGTTTTTAAAAGAAGCCAAGATGAACAGAGCTGGGATCAGGAAAGACTTTGCTACCTACCCCGGTGTCATCCTGGGGACGGATAAGAATGGCGTATTTTTGAATGTGCTTGATGCAAATCTAGCTGTGAAGTGTACAACTGGGGCACAACTGCTGCCACTGAATGGGTGGGTGTGTGTGGGGCCCAATTTTTGGAAAAAAGGGGAGACTCCGCTTGGAGTAACCCTTGCTTACATTGTTTTTAAAAGAAGCCAAGATGAACAAGTCATGGGTCAGCAAAGACTTTGCTACCTACCCCAGTGTCATCCTGGGGACGGCTAAGAATAGCGTATTTTTGAATGTGCTTGATGCAAATCAAAACATCCTGTTTGCAACTAGGGCCCAAGTGCTGCCACTGATGGGGTGGGTGTCTGTGTGGCCCAATTTTTGGAAAAAAGGGAGACTCCGCTTGGAGTAACCCTTGCTTGCTGTGTTTTTAAAAGAAGCCAAGATGAACAGAGCTGGGATCAGGAAAGACTTTGCTACCTACCCCGGTGTCATCCTGGGGACGGATAAGAATAGCGTATTTTTGAATGTGCTTGATGCAAATCAAAACATCCTGTTTGCAACTAGGGCCCAAGTGCTGCCACTGATGGGGTGGGTGTCTGTGTGGCCCAATTTTTGGAAAAAAGGGAGACTCCGCTTGGAGTAACCCTTGCTTGCTGTGTTTTTAAAAGAAGCCAAGATGAACAGAGCTGGGATCAGGAAAGACTTTGCTACCTACCCCGGTGTCATCCTGGGGACGGCTAAGAATAGCGTATTTTTGAATGTGCTTGATGCAAATCAAAACATCCTGTTTGCAACTAGGGCCCAAGTGCTGCCACTGATGGGGTGGGTGTCTGTGTGGCCCAATTTTTGGAAAAAAGGGAGACTCCGCTTGGAGTAACCCTTGCTTGCTGTGTTTTTAAAAGAAGCCAAGATGAACAGAGCTGGGATCAGGAAAGACTTTGCTACCTACCCCGGTGTCATCCTGGGGACGGCTAAGAATAGCGTATTTTTGAATGTGCTTGATGCAAATCAAAACATCCTGTTTGCAACTAGGGCCCAAGTGCTGCCACTGATGGGGTGGGTGTTTGTGTGGCCCAATTTTTGGAAAAAAGGGAGACTCCGCTTGGAGTAACCCTTGCTTGCTGTGTTTTTAAAAGAAGCCAAGATGAACAGAGCTGGGATCAGGAAAGACTTTGCTACCTACCCCGGTGTCATCCTGGGGACGGCTAAGAATAGCGTATTTTTGAATGTGCTTGATGCAAATCAAAACATCCTGTTTGCAACTAGGGCCCAAGTGCTGCCACTGATGGGGTGGGTGTCTGTGTGGCCCAATTTTTGGAAAAAAGGGAGACTCCGCTTGGAGTAACCCTTGCTTGCTGTGTTTTTAAAAGAAGCCAAGATGAACAGAGCTGGGATCAGGAAAGACTTTGCTACCTACCCCGGTGTCATCCTGGGGACGGATAAGAATGGCGTATTTTTGAATGTGCTTGATGCAAATCTAGCTGTGAAGTTTACAACTGGGGCACAACTGCTGCCACTGAATGGGTGGGTGTGTGTGGGGCCCAATTTTTGGAAAAAAGGGGAGACTCCGCTTGGAGTAACCCTTGCTTGCTGTGTTTTTAAAAGAAGCCAAGATGAACAGAGCTGGGATCAGGAAAGACTTTGCTACCTACCCCGGTGTCATCCTGGGGACGGCTAAGAATAGCGTATTTTTGAATGTGCTTGATGCAAATCAAAACATCCTGTTTGCAACTAGGGCCCAAGTGCTGCCACTGATGGGGTGGGTGTCTGTGTGGCCCAATTTTTGGAAAAAAGGGAGACTCCGCTTGGAGTAACCCTTGCTTGCTGTGTTTTTAAAAGAAGCCAAGATGAACAGAGCTGGGATCAGGAAAGACTTTGCTACCTACCCCGGTGTCATCCTGGGGACGGATAAGAATGGCGTATTTTTGAATGTGCTTGATGCAAATCTAGCTGTGAAGTGTACAACTGGGGCACAACTGCTGCCACTGAATGGGTGGGTGTGTGTGGGGCCCAATTTTTGGAAAAAAGGGGAGACTCCGCTTGGAGTAACCCTTGCTTACATTGTTTTTAAAAGAAGCCAAGATGAACAAGTCATGGGTCAGCAAAGACTTTGCTACCTACCCCAGTGTCATCCTGGGGACGGCTAAGAATAGCGTATTTTTGAATGTGCTTGATGCAAATCAAAACATCCTGTTTGCAACTAGGGCCCAAGTGCTGCCACTGATGGGGTGGGTGTCTGTGTGGCCCAATTTTTGGAAAAAAGGGAGACTCCGCTTGGAGTAACCCTTGCTTGCTGTGTTTTTAAAAGAAGCCAAGATGAACAGAGCTGGGATCAGGAAAGACTTTGCTACCTACCCCGGTGTCATCCTGGGGACGGATAAGAATAGCGTATTTTTGAATGTGCTTGATGCAAATCAAAACATCCTGTTTGCAACTAGGGCCCAAGTGCTGCCACTGATGGGGTGGGTGTCTGTGTGGCCCAATTTTTGGAAAAAAGGGAGACTCCGCTTGGAGTAACCCTTGCTTGCTGTGTTTTTAAAAGAAGCCAAGATGAACAGAGCTGGGATCAGGAAAGACTTTGCTACCTACCCCGGTGTCATCCTGGGGACGGCTAAGAATAGCGTATTTTTGAATGTGCTTGATGCAAATCAAAACATCCTGTTTGCAACTAGGGCCCAAGTGCTGCCACTGATGTGGTGGGTGTCTGTGTGGCCCAATTTTTGGAAAAAAGGGAGACTCCGCTTGGAGTCACCTTGCGGTGTTTTACATGACTTTAGAAGGGCGTGCCATGCCTATATCTGTGTGTCCTCCTCTTTTTCCTTGTCCAGCTGTTTTGTTTTCGCATGAGTACATGTCCTTGTCACTTTCCCATGTGTTTGTGTTGTGTTGTGAGTTGTTTGTCACCTTTTGGACACCTTTGAGGGTGTTTTCTAGGTGTTTTACTGTGTTTGTGATTGCCTGCCATTGTTTCCTATGGGCTCGAGTTCGGTTCGTCGAACGTTCGACGAGCCGAACTCGAGCCAGACCCCCCGTTCGGCGAACCGCCTCGAGCCGAACCGGGACCGGTTCGCTCATCTCTACTGAAGACCCTTTCAGCTTTTTGAGAGTTTGGTGGAGAACATCATCTCTGAAAATAGGGTCCCACAGCTGCACCCCATCAGTGTGAGCAGGACTCTTAGGACTCTTAGAAGAGTCAATGCTCTGAGACCATGGGGGGCGCTTAGCCCCCTCTCTTCGTCACTGAGGATGATTTCACTTTTCAGGGAATAGAGAGGGTGGTCCTTGTGGTGGACTGAAGGTATGGAGAGCTGTTGTCATCGTATTAGATAGATAAGAATGATTATATGTATTGTAGAAATGTCTCCTATCATGTTCCCTATTTTTTTATTATGTCCACATCCTGGTCCCCATCTTGGAAATCATAACAAACGTGCACTTTTTTGTTTAATTTACACATTGGACCATAGGAAAAATGACACTACAGCTACAGAGGTGACCGTCTGATAGCCCAGCTCGACTTACTATCTCTACTGAAGACCCTTTCAGCTTTTTGAGAGTTGGGTGGAGGACATCATCTCTGAAAATAGGGTCCCACAGCTGCACCCCATCAGTGTGAGCAGGACTCTTAGGACTCTTAGAAGAGTCAATGTTTTGAGACCATGGGGTGCGCTTAGCCCCCTCTCTTCGTCACTGAGGATGATTTCATTTTTCAGGGATTAGAGAGGGTGGTCCTTGTGGTGGACTGCAGGTATGGAGAGCTGTTGTCATCGTATTAGATAGATAAGAATAATTATATGTATTGTAGAAATGTCTCCTATCATGTTCCCTATTTTTTTATTATGTCCACATCCTGGTCCCCATCTTGGAAATCATAACAAACGTGCACTTTTTTGTTTAATTTACACATTGGACCATAGGAAAAATGACACTACAGCTACAGAGGTGACCGTCTGATAGCCCAGCTCGACTATCCATCTCTACTGAAGACCCTTTCAGCTTTTTGAGAGTTGGGTGGAGGACATCATCTCTGAAAATAGGGTCCCACAGCTGCACCCCATCAGTGTGAGCAGGACTCTTAGGACTCTTAGAAGAGTCAATGCTCTGAGACCATGGGGGGCGCTTAGCCCCCTCTCTTCGTCACTGAGGATGATTTCATTTTTCAGGGATTAGAGAGAGTGGTCCTTGTGGTGGACTGCAGGAATGGAGAGCTGTTGTGATCGTATTAGATAGATAAGAATGATTATATGTATTGTAGAAATGTCTCCTATCATGTTCCCTAATTTTTTATTATGTCCACATCCTGGTCCCCATCTTGGACATCATAACAAACGTGCACTTTTTTGTTTAATTTACACATTGGACCATAGGAAAAATGACACTACAGCTACAGAGGTGACCGTCTGATAGCCCAGCTCGACTATCCATCTCTACTGAAGACCCTTTCAGCTTTTTGAGAGTTGGGTGGAGGACATCATCTCTTAAAATAGGGTCCCACAGCTGCACCCCATCAGTGTAAGCAGGACTCTTAGGACTCTTAGAAGAGTCAATGCTCTAAAACCATGGGGGGCGCCAAACAAAACTTTTAGTAGGTTTCTACTTATTTTATTAAATATTATCTCCACCAAACAGGACAAGCTTGCATCTGTTATAGTTTTGGAGAAAAATGTGATCATTTCATGTATGCGCGAAATGCCTTAAAAATGGCTTTAAAATAGTTTTGAAGCATGGAGACGATTATCTCGGGATTGCAAGATAACCAAACAAAACTTTTAGTGGATTTCTACATATTTTATTAAATATCATCTCTACCAAACAGGACAAGCTTGCATCTGTTTTAGTTTTGAAGAAAAATGTGATCATTTCATTTATGCGTGAAATGCCTTCAAAATGGCTTTTAAATGGATTTGAAGCATGGAGACGATTATCTCGGGATTGCAATATAACCAAACAAAACTTTTAGTGGATTTCTACTTATTTTATTAAATATTATCCCCTCCAAACAGGACGAGCTTCCATCTGTTATAGTTTTGGAGAAAAATGTGATCATTTCATTTATGCGCGAAATGCCTTAAAAATGGCTTTAAAATGGATTTGGAGCATGGAGACGATTATCTCGGGATTGCAAGATAACCAAACAAAACTTTTAGTGGATTTCTACTTATTTTATTAAATATTATCCCCACCAAACAGGACAAGCTTGCATCTGTTATAGTTTTGGAGAAAAATGTGATCATTTCATTTATGCGCACAATGCCTTTGAAATGGCTTTAAAATAGATTTGGAGCATGGAGACGATTATCTCGGGATTGCAAGATAACCAAACAAAACTTTTAGTGGATTTCTACTTATTTTACCAAATATCATCTCCACCAAACAGGACAAGCTTGCATGTGTTATAGTTTTGGAGAAAAATGTGATCATTTCATTTATGCGCAAAATGCCTTTGAAATGGCTTTAAAATGGATTTGGAGCATGGAGACGATTATCTCAGGATGGCAATATAAACAAACAAAACTTTTAGTAGATTTCTACTTATTTTATTAAATATTATCTCCACCAAACAGGACAAGCTTGCATCTGTTATAGTTTTGGAGAAAAATGTGATCATTTCATTTATGCGCGAAATGCCTTAAAAATGGCTTTAAAATGGATTTGGAGCATGGAGACGATTATCTTGGGATTGCAAGATAACCAAACAAAACTTTTAGTGGATTTCTACTTATTTTATTAAATATCATCTCCACCAAACAGGACAAGCTTGCATGTGTTATAGTTTTGGAGAAAAATGTGATCATTTCATTTATGCGTGAAATGCCTTTGAAATGGCTTTAAAATGGATTTGGAGCATGGAGACGATTATCTCAGGATTGCAATATAAACAAACAAAACTTTTAGTAGGTTTCTACTTATTTTATTAAATATTATCTCCACCAAACAGGACAAGCTTGCATCTGTTATAGTTTTGGAGAAAAATGTGATCATTTCATTTATGCGCGAAATGCCCTTAGGACTCTTAGAAGAGTTAATGCTCTGAGACCATGGGGGCGCTTAGCCCCCTCTCTTCGTCACTGAGGATGATTTCATTTTTCAGGGATTAGAGAGGGTGGTCCTTGTGGTGGACTGCAGGTATGGAGAGCTGTTGTCATCGTATTAGATAGATAAGAATGATTATATGTATTGTAGAAATGTCTCCTATCATGTTCCCTAATTTTTTATTATGTCCACATCCTGGTCCCCATCTTGGACATCATAACAAACGTGCACTTTTTTGTTTAATTTACACATTGTACCATAGGAAAAATGACACTACAGCTACAGAGGTGACCGTCTGATAGCCCAGCTCGACTATCCATCTCTACTGAAGACATTTCTACAATACATATAATCATTCTTATCTATCTAATACGATCACAACAGCTCTCCATACCTGCAGTCCACCACAAGGACCACTCTCTCTAATCCCTGAAAAATGAAATCATCCTCAGTGACGAAGAGAGGGGGCTAAGCGCCCCCCATGGTCTCAGAGCATTGACTCTTCTAAGAGTCCTAAGATTCCTGCTCACTCTGATGGGGTGCAGCTGTGGGACCCTATTTTCAGAGATGATGTCCTCCACCCAACTCTCAAAAAGCTGAAAGGGTCTTCAGTAGAGATGGATAGTCGAGCTGGGCTATCAGACGGTCACCTCTGTAGCTGTAGTGTCATTTTTCCTATGGTCCAATTTGTAAATTAAACAAAAAAGTGCACGTTTGTTATGATTTCCAAGATGGGGACCAGGATGTGGACATAATAAAAAAATAGGGAACATGATAGGAGACATTTCTACAATACATATAATCATTCTTATCTATCTAATACGATGACAACAGCTCTCCATACCTGCAGTCCACCACAAGGACCACCCTCTCTATTCCCTAAAAAGTGAAATCATCCTCAGTGACGAGGAGAGGGGGCTAAGCGCCCCCCATGGTCTCAGAGCATTGACTCTTCTAAGAGTCCTAAGAGTCCTGCTCACACTGATGGGGTGCAGCTGTGGGACCCTATTTTCAGAGATGATGTTCTCCACCCAACTCTCAAAAAGCTGAAAGGGTCTTCAGTAGAGATGGATAGTCGAGCTGGGCTATCAGACGGTCACCTCTGTAGCTGTAGTGTCATTTTTCCTATGGTCCAATGTGTAAATTAAACAAAAAAGTGCACGTTTGTTATGATGTCCAAGATGGGGACCAGGATGTGGACATAATAAAAAATTAGGGAACATGATAGGAGACATTTCTACAATACATATAATCATTCTTATCTATCTAATACGATGATAACAGCTCTCCATATCTGCAGTCCACCACAAGGACCACCCTCTCTAATCCCTGAAAAATGAAATCATCCTCAGTGATGAAGAGAGGGGGCTAAGTGCCCCCAATGGTCTCAGAGCATTGACTCTTCTAAGAGTCCTAAGAGTCCTGCTCACACTGATGGGGTGCAGCTGTGGGACCCTATTTTCAGAGATGATGTCCTCCACCCAACTCTCAAAAAGCTGAAAGGGTCTAGGAGTCCTAAGAGTCCTGCTCACACTGATGGGGTGCAGCTGTGGGACCCTATTTTCAGAGATGATGTCCTCCACCCAACTCTCAAAAAGCTGAAAGGGTCTTCAGTAGAGATGGATAGTCGAGCTGGGCTATCAGACGGTCACCTCTGTAGCTGTAGTTTCATTTTCCCTATGGTCCAATGTGTAAATTAAACAAAAAAGTGCACGTTTGTTATGATGTCCAAGATGGGGACCAGGATGTGGACATAATAAAAAATTAGGGAACATGATAGGAGACATTTCTACAATACATATAATCATTCTTATCTATCTAATACGATGACAACAGCTCTCCATACCTGCAGTCCACCACAAGGACCACCCTCTCTAATCCCTGAAAAATGAAATCATCCTCAGTGATGAAGAGAGGGGGCTAAGTGCCCCCAATGGTCTCAGAGCATTGACTCTTCTAAGAGTCCTAAGAGTCCTGCTCACACTGATGGGGTGCAGCTGTGGGACCCTATTTTCAGAGATGATGTCCTCCACCCAACTCTCAAAAAGCTGAAAGGGTCTTCAGTAGAGATGGATAGTCGAGCTGGGCTATCAGACGGTCACCTCTGTAGCTGTAGTGTCATTTTTCCTATGGTCCAATGTGTAAATTAAACAAAAAAGTGCACGTTTGTTATGATGTCCAAGATGGGGACCAGGATGTGGACATAATAAAAAATTAGGGAACATGATAGGAGACATTTCTACAATACATATAATCATTCTTATCTATCTAATACGATGACAACAGCTCTCCATACCTGCAGTCCACCACAAGGACCACCCTCTCTAATCCCTGAAAAATGAAATCATCCTCAGTGACGAAGAGAGGGGGCTAAGCGCCCCCATGGTCTCAGAGCATTAACTCTTCTAAGAGTCCTAAGAGTCCTGCTCACACTGATGGGGTGCAGCTGTGGGACCCTATTTTCAGAGATGATGTCCTCCACCCAACTCTCAAAAAGCTGAAAGGGTCTTCAGTAGAGATGGATAGTCGAGCTGGGCTATCAGACGGTCACCTCTGTAGCTGTAGTGTCATTTTTCCTATGGTCCAATGTGTAAATTAAACAAAAAAGTGCACGTTTGTTATGATGTCCAAGATGGGGACCAGGATGTGGACATAATAAAAAATTAGGGAACATGATAGGAGACATTTCTACAATACATATAATCATTCTTATCTATCTAATACGATGACAACAGCTCTCCATACCTGCAGTCCACCACAAGGACCACCCTCTCTAATCCCTGAAAAATGAAATCATCCTCAGGGACGAAGAGAGGGGGCTAAGCGCCCCCCATGGTTTTAGAGCATTGACTCTTCTAAGAGTCCTAAGAGTCCTGCTCACACTGATGGGGTGCAGCTGTGGGACCCTATTTTCAGAGATGATGTCCTCCACCCAACTCTCAAAAAGCTGAAAGGGTCTTCAGTAGAGATGGATAGTCGAGCTGGGCTATCAGACGGTCACCTCTGTAGCTGTAGTGTCATTTTTCCTATGGTCCAATGTGTAAATTAAACAAAAAAGTGCACGTTTGTTATGATGTCCAAGATGGGGACCAGGATGTGGACATAATAAAAAATTAGGGAACATGATAGGAGACATTTCTACAATACATATAATCATTCTTATCTATCTAATACGATGACAACAGCTCTCCATACCTGCAGTCCACCACAAGGACCACCCTCTCTAATCCCTGAAAAATGAAATCATCCTCAGGGACGAAGAGAGGGGGCTAAGCGCCCCCCATGGTTTTAGAGCATTGACTCTTCTAAGAGTCCTAAGAGTCCTGCTTACACTGATGGGGTGCAGCTGTGGGACCCTATTTTAAGAGATGATGTCCTCCACCCAACTCTCAAAAAGCTGAAAGGGTCTTCAGTAGAGATGGATAGTCGAGCTGGGCTACCAGACGGTCACCTCTGTAGCTGTAGTGTCATTTTTCCTATGGTCCAATGTGTAAATTAAACAAAAAAGTGCACGTTTGTTATGATTTCCAAGATGGGGACCAGGATGTGGACATAATAAAAAAATAGGGAACATGATAGGAGACATTTCTACAATACACATAATCATTCTTATCTATCTAATACGATGACAACAGCTCTCCATAACTGCAGTCCACCACAAGGACCACCCTCACTATTCCCTGAAAAGTGAAATCATCCTCAGTGACGAAAAGAGGGGGCTAAGCGCCCCCCATGGTCTCAAAACATTGACTCTTCTAAGAGTCCTAAGAGTCCTGCTCACACTGATGGGGTGCAGCTGTGGGACCCTATTTTCAGAGATGATGTCCTCCACCCAACTCTCAAAAAGCTGAAAGGGTCTTCAGTAGAGATGGATAGTCGAGCTGGGCTATCAGACGGTCACCTCTGTAGCTGTAGTGTCATTTTTCCTATGGTCCAATGTGTAAATTAAACAAAAAAGTGCACGTTTGTTATGATGTCCAAGATGGGGACCAGGATGTGGACATAATAAAAAATTAGGGAACATGATAGGAGACATTTCTACAATACATATAATCATTCTTATCTATTTAATACGATGACAACAGCTCTCCATACCTGCAGTCCACCACAAGGACCACCCTCTCTAATCCCTGAAAAATGAAATCATCCTCAGTGACGAAGAGAGGGGGCTAAGCGCCCCCCATGGTCTCAGAGCATTGACTCTTCTAAGAGTCCTAAGAGTCCTGCTCACACTGATGGGGTGCAGCTGTGGGACCCTATTTTCAGAGATGATGTCCTCCACCCAACTCTCAAAAAGCTGAAAGGGTCTTCAGTAGAGATGGATTGTCGAGCTGGGCTATCAGACGGTCACCTCTGTAGCTGTAGTGTGATTTTTCCTATGGTCCAATGTGTAAATTAAACAAAAAAGTGCACGTTTGTTATGATGTCCAAGATGGGGACCAGGATGTGGACATAATAAAAAATTAGGGAACATGATAGGAGACATTTCTACAATACATATAATCATTCTTATCTATCTAATACGATGATAACAGCTCTCCATACCTGCAGTCCACCACAAGGACCACCCTCTCTAATCCCTGAAAAATGAAATCATCCTCAGTGACGAAGAGAGGGGGCTAAGTGCCCCCAATGGTCTCAGAGCATTGACTCTTCTAAGAGTCCTAAGAGTCCTGCTCACACTGATGGGGTGCAGCTGTGGGACCCTATTTTCAGAGATGATGTCCTCCACCCAACTCTCAAAAAGCTGAAAGGGTCTTTAGTAGAGATGGATAGTCGAGCTGGGCTATCAGACGGTCACCTCTGTAGCTGTAGTGTCATTTTTCCTATGGTCCAATGTGTAAATTAAACAAAAAAGTGCACGTTTGTTATGATGTCCAAGATGGGGACCAGGATGTGGACATAATAAAAAATTAGGGAACATGATAGGAGACATTTCTACAATACATATAATCATTCTTATCTATCTAATACGATGACAACAGCTCTCCATACCTGCAGTCCACCACAAGGACCACCCTCTCTAATCCCTGAAAAATGAAATCATCCTCAGTGACGAAGAGAGGGGGCTAAGCGCCCCCATGGTCTCAGAGCATTAACTCTTCTAAGAGTCCTAAGAGTCCTGCTCACACTGATGGGGTGCAGCTGTGGGACCCTATTTTCAGAGATGATGTCCTCCACCCAACTCTCAAAAAGCTGAAAGGGTCTTCAGTAGAGATGGATAGTCGAGCTGGGCTATCAGACGGTCACCTCTGTAGCTGTAGTGTCATTTTTCCTATGGTCCAATGTGTAAATTAAACAAAAAAGTGCACGTTTGTTATGATGTCCAAGATGGGGACCAGGATGTGGACATAATAAAAAATTAGGGAACATGATAGGAGACATTTCTACAATACATATAATCATTCTTATCAATCTAATACGATGACAACAGCTCTCCATACCTGCAGTCCACCACAAGGACCACCCTCTCTAATCCCTGAAAAATGAAATCATCCTCAGTGACGAAGAGAGGGGGCCAAGCGCCCCCCATGGTACCAGAGCATTGACTCTTCTAAGAGTCCTAAGAGTCCTGCTCACACTGATGTGGTGAAGCTGTGGGACCCTATTTTCAGAGATGATGTCCTCCACCCAACTCTCAAAAAGCTGAAAGGGTCTTCAGTAGAGATGGATAGTCGAGCTGGGCTATCAGACGGTCACCTCTGTAGCTGTAGTGTCATTTTTCCTATTGTCCAATTTGTAAATTAAACAAAAAAGTGCACGTTTGTTATGATTTCCAAGATGGGGACCAGGATGTGGACATAATAAAAAAATAGGGAACATGATAGGAGACATTTCTACAATACATATAATCATTCTTATCTATCTAATACGATGACAACAGCTCTCCATACCTGCAGTCCACCACAAGGACCACCCTCTCTATTCCCTGAAAAGTGAAATCATCCTCAGTGACGAGGAGAGGGGGCTAAGCGCCCCCCATGGTCTCAGAGCATTGACTCTTCTAAGAGTCCTAAGAGTCCTGCTCACACTGATGGGGTGCAGCTGTGGGACCCTATTTTCAGAGATGATGTTCTCCACCCAACTCTCAAAAAGCTGAAAGGGTCTTCAGTAGAGATGGATAGTCGAGCTGGGCTATCAGACGGTCACCTCTGTAGCTGTAGTGTCATTTTTCCTATGGTCCAATGTGTAAATTAAACAAAAAAGTGCACGTTTGTTATGATGTCCAAGATGGGGACCAGGATGTGGACATAATAAAAAATTAGGGAACATGATAGGAGACATTTCTACAATACATATAATCATTCTTATCTATTTAATACGATGACAACAGCTCTCCATACCTGCAGTCCACCACAAGGACCACCCTCTCTAATCCCTGAAAAATGAAATCATCCTCAGTGACGAAGAGAGGGGGCTAAGCGCCCCCCATGGTCTCAGAGCATTGACTCTTCTAAGAGTCCTAAGAGTCCTGCTCACACTGATGGGGTGCAGCTGTGGGACCCTATTTTCAGAGATGATGTCCTCCACCCAACTCTCAAAAAGCTGAAAGGGTCTTCAGTAGAGATGGATAGTCGAGCTGGGCTATCAGACGGTCACCTCTGTAGCTGTAGTGTCATTTTTCCTATGGTCCAATGTGTAAATTAAACAAAAAAGTGCACGTTTGTTATGATGTCCAAGATGGGGACCAGGATGTGGACATACATTCTTATCTATCTAATACGATGATAACAGCTCTCCATATCTGCAGTCCACCACAAGGACCACCCTCTCTAATCCCTGAAAAATGAAATCATCCTCAGTGATGAAGAGAGAGGGCTAAGTGCCCCCAATGGTCTCAGAGCATTGACTCTTCTAAGAGTCCTAAGAGTCCTGCTCACACTGATGGGGTGCAGCTGTGGGACCCTATTTTCAGAGATGATGTCCTCCACCCAACTCTCAAAAAGCTGAAATGGTCTTCAGTAGAGATGGATAGTCGAGCTGGGCTATCAGACGGTCACCTCTGTAGCTGTAGTGTCATTTTTCCTATGGTCCAATGTGTAAATTAAACAAAAAAGTGCACGTTTGTTATGATGTCCAAGATGGGGACCAGGATGTGGACATAATAAAAAATTAGGGAACATGATAGGAGACATTTCTACAATACATATAATCATTCTTATCTATCTAATACGATGACAACAGCTCTCCATACCTGCAGTCCACCACAAGGACCACCCTCTCTAATCCCTGAAAAATGAAATCATCCTCAGTGATGAAGAGAGGGGGCTAAGCGCCCCCCATGGTTTTAGAGCATTGACTCTTCTAAGAGTCCTAAGAGTCCTGCTTACACTGATGGGGTGCAGCTGTGGGACCCTATTTTAAGAGATGATGTCCTCCACCCAACTCTCAAAAAGCTGAAAGGGTCTTCAGTAGAGATGGATAGTCGAGCTGGGCTATCAGACGGTCACCTCTGTAGCTGTAGTGTCATTTTTCCTATGGTCCAATGTGTAAATTAAACAAAAAAGTGCACGTTTGTTATGATGTCCAAGATGGGGACCAGGATGTGGACATAATAAAAAATTAGGGAACATGATAGGAGACATTTCTACAATACATATAATCATTCTTATCTATTTAATACGATGACAACAGCTCTCCATACCGGCAGTCCACCACAAGGACCACCCTCTCTAATCCCTGAAAAATGAAATCATCCTCAGTGACGAAGAGAGGGGGCTAAGCGCCCCCCATGGTCTCAGAGCATTGACTCTTCTAAGAGTCCTAAGAGTCCTGCTCACACTGATGGGGTGCAGCTGTGGGACCCTATTTTCAGAGATGATGTCCTCCACCCAACTCTCAAAAAGCTGAAAGGGTCTTCAGTAGAGATGGATTGTCGAGCTGGGCTATCAGACGGTCACCTCTGTAGCTGTAGTGTCATTTTTCCTATGGTCCAATGTGTAAATTAAACAAAAAAGTGCACGTTTGTTATGATGTCCAAGATGGGGACCAGGATGTGGACATAATAAAAAATTAGGGAACATGATAGGAGACATTTCTACAATACATATAATCATTCTTATCTACCTAATACGATGATAACAGCTCTCCATACCTGCAGTCCACCACAAGGACCACCCTCTCTAATCCCTGAAAAATGAAATCATCCTCAGTGACGAAGAGAGGGGGCTAAGTGCCCCCAATGGTCTCAGAGCATTGACTCTTCTAAGAGTCCTAAGAGTCCTGCTCACACTGATGGGGTGCAGCTGTGGGACCCTATTTTCAGAGATGATGTCCTCTACCCAACTCTCAAAAAGCTGAAAGGGTCTTCAGTAGAGATGGATAGTCGAGCTGGGCTATCAGACGGTCACCTCTGTAGTAGCTGTAGTGTCATTTTTCCTATGGTCCAATGTGTAAATTAAACAAAAAAGTGCACGTTTGTTATGATGTCCAAGATGGGGACCAGGATGTGGACATAATAAAAAATTAGGGAACATGATAGGAGACATTTCTACAATACATATAATCATTCTTATCTATCTAATACGATGACAACAGCTCTCCATACCTGCAGTCCACCACAAGGACCACCCTCTCTAATCCCTGAAAAATGAAATCATCCTCAGTGACGAAGAGAGGGGGCTAAGCGCCCCCATGGTCTCAGAGCATTAACTCTTCTAAGAGTCCTAAGAGTCCTGCTCACACTGATGGGTGCAGCTGTGGGACCCTATTTTCAGAGATGATGTCCTCCACCCAACTCTCAAAAAGCTGAAAGGGTCTTCAGTAGAGATGGATAGTCGAGCTGGGCTATCAGACGGTCACCTCTGTAGCTGTAGTGTCATTTTTCCTATGGCCCAATGTGTAAATTAAACGAAAAAGTGCACGTTTGTTATGATGTCCAAGATGGGGACCAGGATGTGGACATAATAAAAAATTAGGGAACATGATAGGAGACATTTCTACAATACATATAATCATTCTTATCTATCTAATACGATGACAACAGCTCTCCATACCTGCAGTCCACCACAAGGACCACCCTCTCTAATCCCTGAAAAATGAAATCATCCTCAGTGACGAAGAGAGGGGGCCAAGCGCCCCCCATGGTACCAGAGCATTGACTCTTCTAAGAGTCCTAAGAGTCCTGCTCACACTGATGGGGTGAAGCTGTGGGACCCTATTTTCAGAGATGATGTCCTCCACCCAACTCTCAAAAAGCTGAAAGGGTCTTCAGTAGAGATGGATAGTCGAGCTGGGCTATCAGACGGTCACCTCTGTAGCTGTAGTGTCATTTTTCCTATGGTCCAATGTGTAAATTAAACAAAAAAGTGCACGTTTGTTATGATGTCCAAGATGGGGACCAGGATGTGGACATAATAAGAAATTAGGGAACATGATAGGAGACATTTCTACAATACATATAATCATTCTTATCTATCTAATACGATGACAACAGCTCTCCATACCTGCAGTCCACCACAAGGACCACCCTCTCTAATCCCTGAAAAATGAAATCATCCTCAGGGACGAAGAGAGGGGGCTAAGCGCCCCCCATGGTTTTAGAGCATTGACTCTTCTAAGAGTCCTAAGAGTCCTGCTTACACTGATGGGGTGCAGCTGTGGGACCCTATTTTCAGAGATGATGTCCTCCACCCAACTCTCAAAAAGCTGAAAGGGTCTTCAGTAGAGATGGATAGTCGAGCTGGGCTATCAGACGGTCACCTCTGTAGCTGTAGTGTCATTTTTCCTATGGTCCAATGTGTAAATTAAACAAAAAAGTGCACGTTTGTTATGATGTTCAAGATGGGGACCAGGATGTGGACATAATAAAAAATTAGGGAACATGATAGGAGACATTTCTACAATACATATAATCATTCTTATCTATCTAATACGATCACAACAGCTCTCCATACCTGCAGTCCACCACAAGGACCACTCTCTCTAATCCCTAAAAAATGAAATCATCCTCAGTGACGAAGAGAGGGGGCTAAGCGCCCCCCATGGTCTCAGAGCATTGACTCTTCTAAGAGTCCTAAGATTCCTGCTCACACTGATGGGGTGCAGCTGTGGGACCCTATTTTCAGAGATGATGTCCTCCACCCAACTCTCAAAAAGCTGAAAGGGTCTTCAGTAGAGATGGATAGTCGAGCTGGGCTATCAGACGGTCACCTCTGTAGCTGTAGTGTCATTTTTCCTATGGTCCAATGTGTATATTAAACAAAAAAGTGCACGTTTGTTATGATTTCCAAGATGGGGACCAGGATGTGGACATAATAAAAAAATAGGGAACATGATAGGAGACATTTCTACAATACATATAATCATTCTTATCTATCTAATACGATGACAACAGCTCTCCATACCTGCAGTCCACCACAAGGACCACCCTCTCTATTCCCTGAAAAGTGAAATCATCCTCAGTGACGAAGAGAGGGGGCTAAGCGCCCCCCATGGTCTCAGAGCATTGACTCTTCTAAGAGTCCTAAGAGTCCTGCTCACACTGATGGGGTGCAGCTGTGGGACCCTATTTTCAGAGATGATGTTCTCCACCCAACTCTCAAAAAGCTGAAAGGGTCTTCAGTAGAGATGGATAGTCGAGCTGGGCTATCAGACGGTCACCTCTGTAGCTGTAGTGTCATTTTTCCTATGGTCCAATGTGTAAATTAAACAAAAAAGTGCACGTTTGTTATGATGTCCAAGATGGGGACCAGGATGTGGACATAATAAAAAATTAGGGAACATGATAGGAGACATTTCTACAATACATATAATCATTCTTATCTATTTAATACGATGACAACAGCTCTCCATACCTGCAGTCCACCACAAGGACCAACCTCTCTAATCCCTGAAAAATGAAATCATCCTCAGTGACGAAGAGAGGGGGCTAAGCGCCCCCCATGGTCTCAGAGCATTGACTCTTCTAAGAGTCCTAAGAGTCCTGCTCACACTGATGGGGTGAAGCTGTGGGACCCTATTTTCAGAGATGATGTCCTCCACCCAACTCTCAAAAAGCTGAAAGGGTCTTCAGTAGAGATGGATAGTCGAGCTGGGCTATCAGACGGTCACCTCTGTAGCTGTAGTGTCATTTTTCCTATGGTCCAATGTGTAAATTAAACAAAAAAGTGCACGTTTGTTATGATGTCCAAGATGGGGACCAGGATGTGGACATAATAAAAAATTAGGGAACATGATAGGAGACATTTCTACAATACATATAATCATTCTTATCTATCTAATACGATGATAACAGCTCTCCATATCTGCAGTCCACCACAAGGACCACCCTCTCTAATCCCTGAAAAATGAAATCATCCTCAGTGATGAAGAGAGGGGGCTAAGTGCCCCCAATGGTCTCAGAGCATTGACTCTTCTAAGAGTCCTAAGAGTCCTGCTCACACTGATGGGGTGCAGCTGTGGGACCCTATTTTCAGAGATGATGTCCTCCACCCAACTCTCAAAAAGCTGAAAGGGTCTTCAGTAGAGATGGATAGTCGAGCTGGGCTATCAGACGGTCACCTCTGTAGCTGTAGTGTCATTTTTCCTATGGTCCAATGTGTAAATTAAACAAAAAAGTGCACGTTTGTTATGATGTCCAAGATGGGGACCAGGATGTGGACATAATAAAAAATTAGGGAACATGATAGGAGACATTTCTACAATACATATAATCATTCTTATCTATCTAATACGATGACAACAGCTCTCCATACCTGCAGTCCACCACAAGGACCACCCTCTCTAATCCCTGAAAAATGAAATCATCCTCAGTGACGAAGAGAGGGGGCCAAGCGCCCCCCATGGTACCAGAGCATTGACTCTTCTAAGAGTCCTAAGAGTCCTGCTCACACTGATGGGGTGAAGCTGTGGGACCCTATTTTCAGAGATGATGTCCTCCACCCAACTCTCAAAAAGCTGAAAGGGTCTTCAGTAGAGATGGATAGTCGAGCTGGGCTATCAGACGGTCACCTCTGTAGCTGTAGTGTCATTTTTCCTATGGTCCAATGTGTAAATTAAACAAAAAAGTGCACGTTTGTTATGATGTCCAAGATGGGGACCAGGATGTGGACATAATAAGAAATTAGGGAACATGATAGGAGACATTTCTACAATACATATAATCATTCTTATCTATCTAATACGATGACAACAGCTCTCCATACCTGCAGTCCACCACAAGGACCGCCCTCTCTAATCCCTGAAAAATGAAATCATCCTCAGGGACGAAGAGAGGGGGCTAAGCGCCCCCATGGTTTTAGAGCATTGACTCTTCTAAGAGTCCTAAGAGTCCTGCTTACACTGATGGGGTGCAGCTGTGGGACCCTATTTTCAGAGATGATGTCCTCCACCCAACTCTCAAAAAGCTGAAAGGGTCTTCAGTAGAGATGGATAGTCGAGCTGGGCTATCAGATGGTCACCTCTGTAGCTGTAGTGTTATTTTTCCTATGGTCCAATGTGTAAATTAAACAAAAAAGTGCACGTTTGTTATGATGTTCAAGATGGGGACCAGGATGTGGACATAATAAAAAATTAGGGAACATGATAGGAGACATTTCTACAATACATATAATCATTCTTATCTATCTAATACGATCACAACAGCTCTCCATACCTGCAGTCCACCACAAGGACCACTCTCTCTAATCCCTGAAAAGTGAAATCATCCTCAGTGACGAAGAGAGGGGGCTAAGCGCCCTCCATGGTCTCAGAGCATTGACTCTTTTAAGAGTCCTAAGAGTCCTGCTCACACTGATGGGGTGCAGCTGTGGGACCCTATTTTCAGAGATGATGTTCTCTACCCAACTCTCAAAAAGCTGAAAGGGTCTTCAGTAGAGATGGATAGTCGAGCTGGGCTATCAGACGGTCACCTCTGTAGCTGTAGTGTCATTTTTCCTATGGTCCAATGTGTAAATTAAACAAAAAAGTGCACGTTTGTTATGCTGTCCAAGATGGGGACCAGGATGTGGACATAATAAAAAATAAGGGAACATGATAGGAGACATTTCTACAATACACATAATCATTGTTATCTATCTAATACGATGATAACAGCTCTCCATATCTGCAGTCCACCACAAGGACCACCCTCTCTAATCCCTGAAAAATGAAATCATCCTCAGTGATGAAGAGAGGGGGCTAAGTGCCCCCAATGGTCTCAGAGCATTGACTCTTCTAAGAGTCCTAAGAGTCCTGCTCACACTGATGGGGTGCAGCTGTGGGACCCTATTTTCAGAGATGATGTCCTCCACCCAACTCTCAAAAAGCTGAAAGGGTCTTCAGTAGAGATGGATAGTCGAGCTGGGCTATCAGACGGTCACCTCTGTAGCTGTAGTGTCATTTTTCCTATGGTCCAATGTGTAAATTAAACAAAAAAGTGCACGTTTGTTATGATGTCCAAGATGGGGACCAGGATGTGGACATAATAAAAAATTAGGGAACATGATAGGAGACATTTCTACAATACATATAATCATTCTTATCTATCTAATACGATGACAACAGCTCTCCATACCTGCAGTCCACCACAAGGACCACCCTCTCTAATCCCTGAAAAATGAAATCATCCTCAGTGACGAAGAGAGGGGGCTAAGCGCCCCCATGGTCTCAGAGCATTAACTCTTCTAAGAGTCCTAAGAGTCCTGCTCACACTGATGGGGTGCAGCTGTGGGACCCTATTTTCAGAGATGATGTCCTCCACCCAACTCTCAAAAAGCTGAAAGGGTCTTCAGTAGAGATGGATAGTCGAGCTGGGCTATCAGACGGTCACCTCTGTAGCTGTAGTGTCATTTTTCCTATGGTCCAATGTGTAAATTAAACAAAAAAGTGCACGTTTGTTATGATGTTCAAGATGGGGACCAGGATGTGGACATAATAAAAAATTAGGGAACATGATAGGAGACATTTCTACAATACATATAATCATTCTTATCTATCTAATACGATCACAACAGCTCTCCATACCTGCAGTCCACCACAAGGACCACTCTCTCTAATCCCTGAAAAATGAAATCATCCTCAGTGACGAAGAGAGGGGGCTAAGCGCCCCCCATGGTCTCAGAGCATTGACTCTTCTAAGAGTCCTAAGATTCCTGCTCACACTGATGGGGTGCAGCTGTGGGACCCTATTTTCAGAGATGATGTCCTCCACCCAACTCTCAAAAAGCTGAAAGGGTCTTCAGTAGAGATGGATAGTCGAGCTGGGCTATCAGACGGTCACCTCTGTAGCTGTAGTGTCATTTTTCCTATGGTCCAATGTGTAAATTAAACAAAAAAGTGCACGTTTGTTATGATTTCCAAGATGGGGACCAGGATGTGGACATAATAAAAAAATAGGGAACATGATAGGAGACATTTCTACAATACATATAATCATTCTTATCTATCTAATACGATGACAACAGCTTTCCATACCTGCAGTCCACCACAAGGACCACCCTCTCTATTCCCTGAAAAGTGAAATCATCCTCAGTGACGAAGAGAGGGGGCTAAGCGCCCCCCATGGTCTCAGAGCATTGACTCTTCTAAGAGTCCTAAGAGTCCTGCTCACACTGATGGGGTGCAGCTGTGGGACCCTATTTTCAGAGATGATGTTCTCCACCCAACTCTCAAAAAGCTGAAAGGGTCCTCAGTAGAGATGGATAGTCGAGCTGGGCTATCAGACGGTCACCTCTGTAGCTGTAGTGTCATTTTTCCTATGGTCCAATGTGTAAATTAAACAAAAAAGTGCACGTTTGTTATGATGTCCAAGATGGGGACCAGGATGTGGACATAATAAAAAATTAGGGAACATGATAGGAGACATTTCTACAATACATATAATCATTCTTATCTATTTAATACGATGACAACAGCTCTCCATACCTGCAGTCCACCACAAGGACCACCCTCTCTAATCCCTGAAAAATGAAATCATCCTCAGTGACGAAGAGAGGGGGCTAAGCGCCCCCCATGGTCTCAGAGCATTGACTCTTCTAAGAGTCCTAAGAGTCCTGCTCACACTGATGGGGTGCAGCTGTGGGACACTATTTTCAGAGATGATGTCCTCCACCCAACTCTCAAAAAGCTGAAAGGGTCTTCAGTAGAGATGGATAGTCGAGCTGGGCTATCAGACGGTCACCTCTGTAGCTGTAGTGTCATTTTTTCTATGGTCCAATGTGTAAATTAAACAAAAAAGTGCACGTTTGTTATGATGTCCAAGATGGGGACCAGGATGTGGACATAATAAAAAATTAGGGAACATGATAGGAGACATTTCTACAATACATATAATCATTCTTATCTATCTAATACGATGATAACAGCTCTCCATATCTGCAGTCCACCACAAGGACCACCCTCTCTAATCCCTGAAAAATGAAATCATCCTCAGTGATGAAGAGAGGGGGCT
Organism: Anomaloglossus baeobatrachus; assembly: GCF_048569485.1. Lineage (NCBI taxonomy): Eukaryota > Metazoa > Chordata > Amphibia > Anura > Aromobatidae > Anomaloglossus > Anomaloglossus baeobatrachus. The sequence goes on from NW_027441910.1 coordinate 551,555, forward strand.
AAGTGCCCCCAATGGTCTCAGAGCATTGACTCTTCTAAGAGTCCTAAGAGTCCTGCTCACACTGATGGGGTGCAGCTGTGGGACCCTATTTTCAGAGATGATGTCCTCCACCCAACTCTCAAAAAGCTGAAAGGGTCTTCAGTAGAGATGGATAGTCGAGCTGGGCTATCAGACGGTCACCTCTGTAGCTGTAGTGTCATTTTTCCTATGGTCCAATGTGTAAATTAAACAAAAAAGTGCACGTTTGTTATGATGTCCAAGATGGGGACCAGGATGTGGACATAATAAAAAATTAGGGAACATGATAGGAGACATTTCTACAATACATATAATCATTCTTATCTATCTAATACGATGACAACAGCTCTCCATACCTGCAGTCCACCACAAGGACCACCCTCTCTAATCCCTGAAAAATGAAATCATCCTCAGGGACGAAGAGAGGGGGCTAAGCGCCCCCCATGGTTTTAGAGCATTGACTCTTCTAAGAGTCCTAAGAGTCCTGCTTACACTGATGGGGTGCAGCTGTGGGACCCTATTTTAAGAGATGATGTCCTCCACCCAACTCTCAAAAAGCTGAAAGGGTCTTCAGTAGAGATGGATAGTCGAGCTGGGCTATCAGACGGTCACCTCTGTAGCTGTAGTGTCATTTTTCCTATGGTCCAATGTGTAAATTAAACAAAAAAGTGCACGTTTGTTATGATGTCCAAGATGGGGACCAGGATGTGGACATAATAAAAAATTAGGGAACATGATAGGAGACATTTCTACAATACATATAATCATTCTTATCTATCTAATACGATCACAACAGCTCTCCATACCTGCAGTCCACCACAAGGACCACCCTCTCTAATCCCTGAAAAATGAAATCATCCTCAGGGACGAAGAGAGGGGGCTAAGCGCCCCCATGGTTTTAGAGCATTGACTCTTCTAAGAGTCCTAAGAGTCCTGCTCACACTGATGGGGTGCAGCTGTGGGACCCTATTTTAAGAGATGATGTCCTCCACCCAACTCTCAAAAAGCTGAAAGGGTCTTCAGTAGAGATGGATAGTCGAGCTGGGCTATCAGACGGTCACCTCTGTAGCTGTAGTGTCATTTTTCCTATGGTCCAATGTGTAAATTAAACAAAAAAGTGCACGTTTGTTATGATGTCCAAGATGGGGACCAGGATGTGGACATAATAAAAAATTAGGGAACATGATAGGAGACATTTCTACAATACATATAATCATTCTTATCTATCTAATACGATGACAACAGCTCTCCATACCTGCAGTCCACCACAAGGACCACCCTCTCTAATCCCTGAAAAATGAAATCATCCTCAGTGACGAAGAGAGGGGGCTAAGTGCCCCCATGGTCTCAGAGCATTAACTCTTCTAAGAGTCCTAAGAGTCCTGCTCACACTGATGGGGTGCAGCTGTGGGACCCTATTTTCAGAGATGATGTCCTCCACCCAACTCTCAAAAAGCTGAAAGGGTCTTCAGTAGAGATGGATAGTCGAGCTGGGCTATCAGACGGTCACCTCTGTAGCTGTAGTGTCATTTTTCCTATGGTCCAATGTGTAAATTAAACAAAAAAGTGCACGTTTGTTATGATGTCCAAGATGGGGACCAGGATGTGGACATAATAAAAAATTAGGGAACATGATAGGAGACATTTCTACAATACATATAATCATTCTTATCTATCTAATACGATGACAACAGCTCTCCATACCTGCAGTCCACCACAAGGACCACCCTCTCTAATCCCTGAAAAATGAAATCATCCTCAGTGACGAAGAGAGGGGGCTAAGCGCTCCCCATGGTCTCAGAGCATTGACTCTTCTAAGAGTCCTAAGAGTCCTGCTCACACTGATGGGGTGCAGCTGTGGGACCCTATTTTCAGAGATGATGTCCTCCACCCAACTCTCAAAAAGCTGAAAGGGTCTTCAGTAGAGATGGATTGTCGAGCTGGGCTATCAGACGGTCACCTCTGTAGCTGTAGTGTCATTTTTCCTATGGTCCAATGTGTAAATTAAACAAAAAAGTGCACGTTTGTTATGATGTCCAAGATGGCGACCAGGATGTGGACATAATAAAAAATTAGGGAACATGATAGGAGACATTTCTACAATACATATAATCATTCTTATCTATCTAATACGATGATAACAGCTCTCCATACCTGCAGTCCACCACAAGGACCACCCTCTCTAATCCCTGAAAAATGAAATCATCCTCAGTGACGAAGAGAGGGGGCTAAGTGCCCCCAATGGTCTCAGAGCATTGACTCTTCTAAGAGTCCTAAGAGTCCTGCTCACACTGATGGGGTGCAGCTGTGGGACCCTATTTTCAGAGATGATGTCCTCCACCCAACTCTCAAAAAGCTGAAAGGGTCTTCAGTAGAGATGGATAGTCGAGCTGGGCTATCAGACGGTCACCTCTGTAGCTGTAGTGTCATTTTTCCTATGGTCCAATGTGTAAATTAAACAAAAAAGTGCACGTTTGTTATGATGTCCAAGATGGGGACCAGGATGTGGACATAATAAAAAATTAGGGAACATGATAGGAGACATTTCTACAATACATATAATCATTCTTATCTATCTAATACGATGACAACAGCTCTCCATACCTGCAGTCCACCACAAGGACCACCCTCTCTAATCCCTGAAAAATGAAATCATCCTCAGTGACGAAGAGAGGAAGCTAAGCGCCCCCATGGTCTCAGAGCATTAACTCTTCTAAGAGTCCTAAGAGTCCTGCTCACACTGATGGGGTGCAGCTGTGGGACCCTATTTTCAGAGATGATGTCCTCCACCCAACTCTCAAAAAGCTGAAAGGGTCTTCAGTAGAGATGGATAGTCGAGCTGGGCTATCAGACGGTCACCTCTGTAGCTGTAGTGTTATTTTTCCTATGGTCCAATGTGTAAATTAAACAAAAAAGTGCACGTTTGTTATGATGTCCAAGATGGGGACCAGGATGTGGACATAATAAAAAATTAGGGAACATGATAGGAGACATTTCTACAATACATATAATCATTCTTATCTATCTAATACGATGACAACAGCTCTCCATACCTGCAGTCCACCACAAGGACCACGCTCTCTAATCCCTGAAAAATGAAATCATCCTCAGTGACGAAGAGAGGGGGCCAAGCGCCCCCCATGGTACCAGAGCATTGACTCTTCTAAGAGTCCTAAGAGTCCTGCTCACACTGATGGGGTGAAGCTGTGGGACCCTATTTTCAGAGATGATGTCCTCCACCCAACTCTCAAAAAGCTGAAAGGGTCTTCAGTAGAGATGGATAGTCGAGCTGGGCTATCAGACGGTCACCTCTGTAGCTGTAGTGTCATTTTTCCTATGGTCCAATGTGTAAATTAAACAAAAAAGTGCACGTTTGTTATGATGTCCAAGATGGGGACCAGGATGTGGACATAATAAAAAATTAGGGAACATGATAGGAGACATTTCTACAATACATATAATCATTCTTATCTATCTAATACGATGATAACAGCTCTCCATAACTGCAGTCCACCACAAGGACCACCCTCTCTAATCCCTGAAAAATGAAATCATCCTCAGTGACGAAGAGAGGGGGCTAAGTGCCCCCAATGGTCTCAGAGCATTGACTCTTCTAAGAGTCCTAAGAGTCCTGCTCACACTGATGGGGTGCAGCTGTGGGATCCTATTTTCAGAGATGATGTCCTCCACCCAAATCTCAAAATGCTGAAAGGGTCTTCAGTAGAGATGGATAGTCGAGCTGGGCTATCAGACGGTCACCTCTGTAGCTGTAGTGTCATTTTTCCTATGGTCCAATGTGTAAATTAAACAAAAAAGTGCACGTTTGTTATGATGTCCAAGATGGGGACCAGGATGTGGACATAATAAAAAATTAGGGAACATGATAGGAGACATTTCTACAATACATATAATCATTCTTATCTATCTAATACGATGACAACAGCTCTCCATACCTGCAGTCCACCACAAGGACCACCCTCTCTAATCCCTGAAAAATGAAATCATCCTCAGTGACGAAGAGAGGGGGCTAAGCGCCCCCATGGTCTCAGAGCATTAACTCTTCTAAGAGTCCTAAGAGTCCTGCTCACACTGATGGGGTGCAGCTGTGGGACCCTATTTTCAGAGATGATGTCCTCCACCCAACTCTCAAAAAGCTGAAAGGGTCTTCAGTAGAGATGGATAGTCGAGCTGGGCTATCAGACGGTCACCTCTGTAGCTGTAGTGTCATTTTTCCTATGGTCCAATGTGTAAATTAAACAAAAAAGTGCACGTTTGTTATGATGTCCAAGATGGGGACCAGGATGTGGACATAATAAAAAATTAGGGAACATGATAGGAGACATTTCTACAATACATATAATCATTCTTATCTATCTAATACGATGACAACAGCTCTCCATACCTGCAGTCCACCACAAGGACCACCCTCTCTAATCCCTGAAAAATGAAATCATCCTCAGTGACGAAGAGAGGGGGCCAAGCGCCCCCCATGGTACCAGAGCATTGACTCTTCTAAGAGTCCTAAGAGTCCTGCTCACACTGATGGGGTGAAGCTGTGGGACCCTATTTTCAGAGATGATGTCCTCCACCCAACTCTCAAAAAGCTGAAAGGGTCTTCAGTAGAGATGGATAGTCGAGCTGGGCTATCAGACGGTCACCTCTGTAGCTGTAGTGTCATTTTTCCTATGGTCCAATGTGTAAATTAAACAAAAAAGTGCACGTTTGTTATGATGTTCAAGATGGGGACCAGGATGTGGACATAATAAAAAATTAGGGAACATGATAGGAGACATTTCTACAATACATATAATCATTCTTATCTATCTAATACGATCACAACAGCTCTCCATACCTGCAGTCCACCACAAGGACCACTCTCTCTAATCCCTGAAAAATGAAATCATCCTCAGTGACGAAGAGAGGGGGCTAAGCGCCCCCCATGGTCTCAGAGCATTGACTCTTCTAAGAGTCCTAAGATTCCTGCTCACACTGATGGGGTGCAGCTGTGGGACCCTATTTTCAGAGATGATGTCCTCCACCCAACTCTCAAAAAGCTGAAAGGGTCTTCAGTAGAGATGGATAGTCGAGCTGGGCTATCAGACGGTCACCTCTGTAGCTGTAGTGTCATTTTTCCTATGGTCCAATTTGTAAATTAAACAAAAAAGTGCACGTTTGTTATGATTTCCAAGATGGGGACCAGGATGTGGACATAATAAAAAAATAGGGAACATGATAGGAGACATTTCTACAATACATATAATCATTCTTATCTATCTAATACGATGACAACAGCTCTCCATACCTGCAGTCCACCACAAGGACCACCCTCTCTATTCCCTGAAAAGTGAAATCATCCTCAGTGACGAGGAGAGGGGGCTAAGCGCCCCCCATGGTCTCAGAGCATTGACTCTTCTAAGAGTCCTAAGAGTCCTGCTCACACTGATGGGGTGCAGCTGTGGGACCCTATTTTCAAAGATGATGTTCTCCACCCAACTCTCAAAAAGCTGAAAGGGTCTTCAGTAGAGATGGATAGTCGAGCTGGGCTATCAGACGGTCACCTCTGTAGCTGTAGTGTCATTTTTCCTATGGTCCAATGTGTAAATTAAACAAAAAAGTGCACGTTTGTTATGATGTCCAAGATGGGGACCAGGATGTGGACATAATAAAAAATTAGGGAACATGATAGGAGACATTTCTACAATACATATAATCATTCTTATCTATTTAATACGATGACAACAGCTCTCCATACCTGCAGTCCACTACAAGGACCACCCTCTCTAATCCCTGAAAAATGAAATCATCCTCAGTGACGAAGAGAGGGGGCTAAGCGCCCCCATGGTCTCAGAGCATTGACTCTTCTAAGAGTCCTAAGAGTCCTGCTCACACTGATGGGGTGCAGCTGTGGGACCCTATTTTCAGAGATGATGTCCTCCACCCAACTCTCAAAAAGCTGAAAGGTTCTTCAGTAGAGATGGATAGTCGAGCTGGGCTATCAGACGGTCACCTCTGTAGCTGTAGTGTCATTTTTCCTATGGTCCAATGTGTAAATTAAACAAAAAAGTGCACGTTTGTTATGATGTCCAAGATGGGGACCAGGATGTGGACATAATAAAAAATTAGGGAACATGATAGGAGACATTTCTACAATACATATAATCATTCTTATCTATCTAATACGATGATAACAGCTCTCCATATCTGCAGTCCACCACAAGGACCACCCTCTCTAATCCCTGAAAAATGAAATCATCCTCAGTGATGAAGAGAGGGGGCTAAGTGCCCCCAATGGTCTCAGAGCATTGACTCTTCTAAGAGTCCTAAGAGTCCTGCTCACACTGATGGGGTGCAGCTGTGGGACCCTATTTTCAGAGATGATGTCCTCCACCCAACTCTCAAAAAGCTGAAAGGGTCTTCAGTAGAGATGGATAGTCGAGCTGGGCTATCAGACGGTCACCTCTGTAGCTGTAGTGTCATTTTTCCTATGGTCCAATGTGTAAATTAAACAAAAAAGTGCACGTTTGTTATGATGTCCAAGATGGGGACCAGGATGTGGACATAATAAAAAATTAGGGAACATGATAGGAGACATTTCTACAATACATATAATCATTCTTATCTATCTAATACGATGACAACAGCTCTCCATACCTGCAGTCCACCACAAGGACCACCCTCTCTAATCCCTGAAAAATGAAATCATCCTCAGTGACGAAGAGAGGGGGCTAAGCGCCCCCATGGTCTCAGAGCATTAACTCTTCTAAGAGTCCTAAGAGTCCTGCTCACACTGATGGGGTGCAGCTGTGGGACCCTATTTTCAGAGATGATGTCCTCCACCCAACTCTCAAAAAGCTGAAAGGGTCTTCAGTAGAGATGGATAGTCGAGCTGGGCTATCAGACAGTCACCTCTGTAGCTGTAGTGTCATTTTTCCTATGGTCCAATGTGTAAATTAAACAAAAAAGTGCACGTTTGTTATGATGTCCAAGATGGGGACCAGGATGTGGACATAATAAAAAATTAGGGAACATGATAGGAGACATTTCTACAATACATATAATCATTCTTATCTATCTAATACGATGACAACAGCTCTCCATACCTGCAGTCCACCACAAGGACCACCCTCTCTAATCCCTGAAAAATGAAATCATCCTCAGGGACGAAGAGAGGGGGCTAAGCGCCCCCCATGGTTTTAGAGCATTGACTCTTCTAAGAGTCCTAAGAGTCCTGCTCACACTGATGGGGTGCAGCTGTGGGACCCTATTTTCAGAGATGATGTCCTCCACCCAAATCTCAAAATGCTGAAAGGGTCTTCAGTAGAGATGGATAGTCGAGCTGGGCTATCAGACGGTCACCTCTGTTGCTGTAGTGTCATTTTTCCTATGGTCCAATGTGTAAATTAAACAAAAAAGTGCACGTTTGTTATGATGTTCAAGATGGGGACCAGGATGTGGACATAATAAAAAATTAGGGAACATGATAGGAGACATTTCTACAATACATATAATCATTCTTATCTATCTAATACGATCACAACAGCTCTCCATACCTGCAGTCCACCACAAGGACCACTCTCTCTAATCCCTGAAAAATGAAATCATCCTCAGTGACGAAGAGAGGGGGCTAAGCGCCCCCCATGGTCTCAGAGCATTGACTCTTCTAAGAGTCCTAAGATTCCTGCTCACACTGATGGGGTGCAGCTGTGGGACCCTATTTTCAGAGATGATGTCCTCCACCCAACTCTCAAAAAGCTGAAAGGGTCTTCAGTAGAGATGGATAGTCGAGCTGGGCTATCAGACGGTCACCTCTGTAGCTGTAGTGTCATTTTTCCTATGGTCCAATTTGTAAATTAAACAAAAAAGTGCACGTTTGTTATGATTTCCAAGATGGGGACCAGGATGTGGACATAATAAAAAAATAGGGAACATGATAGGAGACATTTCTACAATACATATAATCATTCTTATCTATCTAATACGATGACAACAGCTCTCCATACCTGCAGTCCACCACAAGGACCACCCTCTCTATTCCCTGAAAAGTGAAATCATCCTCAGTGACGAGGAGAGGGGGCTAAGCGCCCCCCATGGTCTCAGAGCATTGACTCTTCTAAGAGTCCTAAGAGTCCTGCTCACACTGATGGGGTGCAGCTGTGGGACCCTATTTTCAAAGATGATGTTCTCCACCCAACTCTCAAAAAGCTGAAAGGGTCTTCAGTAGAGATGGATAGTCGAGCTGGGCTATCAGACGGTCACCTCTGTAGCTGTAGTGTCATTTTTCCTATGGTCCAATGTGTAAATTAAACAAAAAAGTGCACGTTTGTTATGATGTCCAAGATGGGGACCAGGATGTGGACATAATAAAAAATTAGGGAACATGATAGGAGACATTTCTACAATACATATAATCATTCTTATCTATTTAATACGATGACAACAGCTCTCCATACCTGCAGTCCACTACAAGGACCACCCTCTCTAATCCCTGAAAAATGAAATCATCCTCAGTGACGAAGAGAGGGGGCTAAGCGCCCCCATGGTCTCAGAGCATTGACTCTTCTAAGAGTCCTAAGAGTCCTGCTCACACTGATGGGGTGCAGCTGTGGGACCCTATTTTCAGAGATGATGTCCTCCACCCAACTCTCAAAAAGCTGAAAGGTTCTTCAGTAGAGATGGATAGTCGAGCTGGGCTATCAGACGGTCACCTCTGTAGCTGTAGTGTCATTTTTCCTATGGTCCAATGTGTAAATTAAACAAAAAAGTGCACGTTTGTTATGATGTCCAAGATGGGGACCAGGATGTGGACATAATAAAAAATTAGGGAACATGATAGGAGACATTTCTACAATACATATAATCATTCTTATCTATCTAATACGATGATAACAGCTCTCCATATCTGCAGTCCACCACAAGGACCACCCTCTCTAATCCCTGAAAAATGAAATCATCCTCAGTGATGAAGAGAGGGGGCTAAGTGCCCCCAATGGTCTCAGAGCATTGACTCTTCTAAGAGTCCTAAGAGTCCTGCTCACACTGATGGGGTGCAGCTGTGGGACCCTATTTTCAGAGATGATGTCCTCCACCCAACTCTCAAAAAGCTGAAAGGGTCTTCAGTAGAGATGGATAGTCGAGCTGGGCTATCAGACGGTCACCTCTGTAGCTGTAGTGTCATTTTTCCTATGGTCCAATGTGTAAATTAAACAAAAAAGTGCACGTTTGTTATGATGTCCAAGATGGGGACCAGGATGTGGACATAATAAAAAATTAGGGAACATGATAGGAGACATTTCTACAATACATATAATCATTCTTATCTATCTAATACGATGACAACAGCTCTCCATACCTGCAGTCCACCACAAGGACCACCCTCTCTAATCCCTGAAAAATGAAATCATCCTCAGTGACGAAGAGAGGGGGCTAAGCGCCCCCATGGTCTCAGAGCATTAACTCTTCTAAGAGTCCTAAGAGTCCTGCTCACACTGATGGGGTGCAGCTGTGGGACCCTATTTTCAGAGATGATGTCCTCCACCCAACTCTCAAAAAGCTGAAAGGGTCTTCAGTAGAGATGGATAGTCGAGCTGGGCTATCAGACAGTCACCTCTGTAGCTGTAGTGTCATTTTTCCTATGGTCCAATGTGTAAATTAAACAAAAAAGTGCACGTTTGTTATGATGTCCAAGATGGGGACCAGGATGTGGACATAATAAAAAATTAGGGAACATGATAGGAGACATTTCTACAATACATATAATCATTCTTATCTATCTAATACGATGACAACAGCTCTCCATACCTGCAGTCCACCACAAGGACCACCCTCTCTAATCCCTGAAAAATGAAATCATCCTCAGGGACGAAGAGAGGGGGCTAAGCGCCCCCCATGGTTTTAGAGCATTGACTCTTCTAAGAGTCCTAAGAGTCCTGCTTACACTGATGGGGTGCAGCTGTGGGACCCTATTTTAAGAGATGATGTCCTCCACCCAACTCTCAAAAAGCTGAAAGGGTCTTCAGTAGAGTTGGATAGTCGAGCTGGGCTATCAGACGGTCACCTCTGTAGCTGTAGTGTCATTTTTCCTATGGTCCAATGTGTAAATTAAACAAAAAAGTGCACGTTTGTTATGATGTCCAAGATGGGGACCAGGATGTGGACATAATAAAAAATTAGGGAACATGATAGGAGACATTTCTACAATACATATAATCATTCTTATCTATCTAATACGATCACAACAGCTCTCCATACCTGCAGTCCACCACAAGGACCACCCTCTATATTCCCTGAAAAGTGAAATCATCCTCAGTGACGAAGAGAGGGGGCTAAGCGCCCCCCATGGTCTCAGAGCATTGACTCTTCTAAGAGTCCTAAGAGTCCTGCTCACACTGATGGGGTGCAGCTGTGGGACCCTATTTTCAGAGATGATGTTCTCCACCAAACTCTCAAAAAGCTGAAAGGGTCTTCAGTAGAGATGGATAGTCGAGCTGGGCTATCAGACGGTCACCTCTGTAGCTATAGTGTCATTTTTCCTATGGTCCAATGTGTAAATTAAACAAAAAAGTGCACGTTTGTTATGATGTCCAAGATGGGGACCAGGATGTGGACATAATAAAAAATTAGGGAACATGATAGGAGACATTTCTACAATACATATAATCATTCTTATCTATTTAATACGATGACAACAGCTCTCCATACCTGCAGTCCACCACAAGGACCACCCTCTCTAATCCCTGAAAAATGAAATCATCCTCAGTGACGAAGAGAGGGGTATAAGCGCCCCCCATGGTCTCAGAGCATTGACTCTTCTAAGAGTCCTAAGAGTCCTGCTCACACTGATGGGGTGCAGCTGTGGGACCCTATTTTCAGAGATGATGTCCTCCACCCAACTCTCAAAAAGCTGAAAGGGTCTTCAGTAGAGATGGATTGTGGAGCTGGGCTATCAGACGGTCACCTCTGTAGCTGTAGTGTCATTTTTCCTATGGTCCAATGTGTAAATTAAACAAAAAAGTGCACGTTTGTTATGATGTCCAAGATGGGGACCAAAATGTGGACATAATAAAAAATTAGGGAACATGATAGGAGACATTTCTACAATACATATAATCATTCTTATCTATCTAATACGATGATAACAGCTCTCCATACCTGCAGTCCACCACAAGGACCACCCTTTCTAATCCCTGAAAAATGAAATCATCCTCAGTGACGAAGAGAGGGGGCTAAGTGCCCCCAATGGTCTCAGAGCATTGACTTTTCTAAGAGTCCTAAGAGTCATGCTCACACTGATGGGGTGCAGCTGTGGGACCCTATTTTCAGAGATGATGTCCTCCACCCAACTCTCAAAAAGCTGAAAGGGTCTTCAGTAGAGATGGATAGTCGAGCTGGGCTATCAGACGGTCACCTCTGTAGCTGTAGTGTCATTTTTCCTATGGTCCAATGTGTAAATTAAACAAAAAAGTGCACGTTTGTTATGATGTCCAAGATGGGGACCAGGATGTGGACATAATAAAAAATTAGGGAACATGATAGGAGACATTTCTACAATACATATAATCATTCTTATCTATCTAATACGATGACAACAGCTCTCCATACCTGCAGTCCACCACAAGGACCACCCTCTCTAATCCCTGAAAAATGAAATCATCCTCAGTGACGAAGAGAGGGGGCTAAGCGCCCCCATGGTCTCAGAGCATTAACTCTTCTAAGAGTCCTAAGAGTCCTGCTCACACTGATGGGGTGCAGCTGTGGGACCCTATTTTCAGAGATGATGTCCTCCACCCAACTCTCAAAAAGCTGAAAGGGTCTTCAGTAGAGATGGATAGTCGAGCTGGGCTATCAGACGGTCACCTCTGTAGCTGTAGTGTCATTTTTCCTATGGTCCAATGTGTAAATTAAACAAAAAAGTGCACGTTTGTTATGATGTCCAAGATGGGGACCAGGATGTGGACATAATAAAAAATTAGGGAACATGATAGGAGACATTTCTACAATACATATAATCATTCTTATCTATCTAATACAATGACAACAGCTCTCCATACCTGCAGTCCACCACAAGGACCACCATCTCTAATCCCTGAAAAATGAAATCATCCTCAGTGACGAAGAGAGGGGGCCAAGCGCCCCCCATGGTACCAGAGCATTGACTCTTCTAAGAGTCCTAAGAGTCCTGCTCACATTGATGGGGTGAAGCTGTGGGACCCTATTTTCAGAGATGATGTCCTCCACCCAACTCTCAAAAAGCTGAAAGGGTCTTCAGTAGAGATGGATAGTCGAGCTGGGCTATCAGACGGTCACCTCTGTAGCTGTAGTGTCATTTTTCCTATGGTCCAATGTGTAAATTAAACAAAAAAGTGCACGTTTGTTATGATGTCCAAGATGGGGACCAGGATGTGGACATAATAAGAAATTAGGGAACATGATAGGAGACATTTCTACAATACATATAATCATTCGTATCTATCTAATACGATGACAACAGCTCTCCATACCTGCAGTCCACCACAAGGACCACCCTCTCTAATCCCTGAAAAATGAAATCATCCTCAGGGACGAAGAGAGGGGGCTAAGCGCCCCCCATGGTTTTAGAGCATTGACTCTTCTAAGAGTCCTAAGAGTCCTGCTTACACTGATGGGGTGCAGCTGTGGGACCCTATTTTCAGAGATGATGTCCTCCACCCAACTCTCAAAAAGCTGAAAGGGTCTTCAGTAGAGATGGATAGTCGAGCTGGGCTATCAGACGGTCACCTCTGTAGCTGTAGTGTCATTTTTCCTATGGTCCAATGTGTAAATTAAACAAAAAAGTGCACGTTTGTTATGATTTCCAAGATGGGGACCAGGATGTGGACATAATAAAAAAATAGGGAACATGATAGGAGACATTTCTACAATACATATAATCATTCTTATCTATCTAATACGATGACAACAGCTCTCCATACCTGCAGTCCACCACAAGGACCACCCTCTCTATTCCCTGAAAAGTGAAATCATCCTCAGTGACGAAGAGAGGGGGCTAAGCGCCCCCCATGGTCTCAGAGCATTGACTCTTCTAAGAGTCCTAAGAGTCCTGCTCACACTGATGGGGTGCAGCTGTGGGACCCTATTTTCAGAGATGATGTTCTCCACCCAACTCTCAAAAAACTGAAAGGGTCTTCAGTAGAGATGGATAGTCGAGCTGGGCTATCAGACGGTCACCTCTGTAGCTGTAGTGTCATTTTTCCTATGGTCCAATGTGTAAATTAAACAAAAAAGTGCACGTTTGTTATGATGTCCAAGATGGGGACCAGGATGTGGACATAATAAAAAATTAGGGAACATGATAGGAGACATTTCTACAATACATATAATCATTCTTATCTATTTAATATGATGACAACAGCTCTCCATACCTGCAGTCCACCACAAGGACCACCCTCTCTAATCCCTGAAAAATGAAATCATCCTCAGTGACGAAGAGAGGGGGCTAAGCGCCCCCCATGGTCTCAGAGCATTGACTCTTCTAAGAGTCCTAAGAGTCCTGCTCACACTGATGGGGTGCAGCTGTGGGACCCTATTTTCAGAGATGATGTCCTCCACCCAACTCTCAAAAAGCTGAAAGGGTCTTCAGTAGAGATGGATAGTCGAGCTGGGCTATCAGTCGGTCACCTCTGTAGCTGTAGTGTAATTTTTCCTATGGTCCAATGTGTAAATTAAACAAAAAAGTGCCCGTTTGTTATGATGTCCAAGATGGGGACCAGGATGTGGACATAATAAAAAATTAGGGAACATGATAGGAGACATTTCTACAATACATATAATCATTCTTATCTATCTAATACGATGATAACAGCTCTCCATATCTGCAGTCCACCACAAGGACCACCCTCTCTAATCCCTGAAAAATGAAATCATCCTCAGTGATGAAGAGAGGGGGCTAAGTGCCCCCAATGGTCTCAGAGCATTGACTCTTCTAAGAGTCCTAAGAGTCCTGCTCACACTGATGGGGTGCAGCTGTGGGACCCTATTTTCAGAGATGATGTCCTCCACCCAACTCTCAAAAAGCTGAAAGGGTCTTCAGTAGAGATGGATAGTCGAGCTGGGCTATCAGACGGTCACCTCTGTAGCTGTAGTGTCATTTTCCCTATGGTCCAATGTGTAAATTAAACAAAAAAGTGCACGTTTGTTATGATGTCCAAGATGGGGACCAGGATGTGGACATAATAAAAAATTAGGGAACATGATAGGAGACATTTCTACAATACATATAATCATTCTTATCTATCTAATACGATGACAACAGCTCTCCATACCTGCAGTCCACCACAAGGACCACCCTCTCTAATCCCTGAAAAATGAAATCATCCTCAGTGACGAAGAGAGGGGTCTAAGCGCCCCCATGGTCTCAGAGCATTAACTCTTCTAAGAGTCCTAAGAGTCCTGCTCACACTGATGGGGTGCAGCTGTGGGACCCTATTTTCAGAGATGATGTCCTCCACCCAACTCTCAAAAAGCTGAAAGGGTCTTCAGTAGAGATGGATAGTCGAGCTGGGCTATCAGACGGTCACCTCTGTAGCTGTAGTGTCATTTTTCCTATGGTCCAATGTGTAAATTAAACAAAAAAGTGCACGTTTGTTATGATGTCCAAGATGGGGACCAGGATGTGGACATAATAAAAAATTAGGGAACATGATAGGAGACATTTCTACAATACATATAATCATTCTTATCTATCTAATACGATGACAACAGCTCTCCATACCTGCAGTCCACCACAAGGACCACCCTCTCTAATCCCTGAAAAATGAAATCATCCTCAGTGACGAAGAGAGGGGGCCAAGCGCACCCCATGGTACCAGAGCATTGACTCTTCTAAGAGTCCTAAGAGTCCTGCTCACACTGATGGGGTGAAGCTGTGGGACCCTATTTTCAGAGATGATGTCCTCCACCCAACTCTCAAAAAGCTGAAAGGGTCTTCAGTAGAGATGGATAGTCGAGCTGGGCTATCAGACGGTCACCTCTGTAGCTGTAGTGTCATTTTTCCTATGGTCCAATGTGTAAATTAAACAAAAAAGTGCACGTTTGTTATGATGTCCAAGATGGGGACCAGGATGTGGACATAATAAGAAATTAGGGAACATGATAGGAGACATTTCTACAATACATATAATCATTCTTATCTATCTAATACGATGACAACAGCTCTCCATACCTGCAGTCCACCACAATGACCACCCTCTCTAATCCCTGAAAAATGAAATCATCCTCAGGGACGAAGAGAGGGGGCTAAGCGCCCCCCATGGTTTTAGAGCATTGACTCTTCTAAGAGTCCTAAGAGTCCTGCTTACACTGATGGGGTGCAGCTGTGGGACCCTATTTTCAGAGATGATGTCCTCCACCCAACTCTCAAAAAGCTGAAAGGGTCTTCAGTAGAGATGGATAGTCGAGCTGGGCTATCATACGGTCACCTCTGTAGCTGTAGTGTCATTTTTCCTATGGTCCAATGTGTAAATTAAACAAAAAAGTGCACGTTTGTTATGATGTCCAAGATGGGGACCAGGATGTGGACATAATAAAAAATTAGGGAACATGATAGGAGACATTTCTACAATACATATAATCATTCTTATCTATCTAATACGATCACAACAGCTCTCCATACCTGCAGTCCACCACAAGGACCACTCTCTCTAATCCCTGAAAAATGAAATCATCCTCAGTGACGAAGAGAGGGGGCTAAGCGCCCCCCATGGTCTCAGAGCATTGACTCTTCTAAGAGTCCTAAGATTCCTGCTCACACTGATGGGGTGCAGCTGTGGGACCCTATTTTCAGAGATGATGTCCTCCACCCAACTCTCAAAAAGCTGAAAGGGTCTTCAGTAGAGATGGATAGTCGAGCTGGGCTATCAGACGGTCACCTCTGTAGCTGTAGTGTCATTTTTCCTATGGTCCAATGTGTAAATTAAACAAAAAAGTGCACGTTTGTTATGATGTCCAAGATGGGGACCAGGATGTGGACATAATAAAAAAATAGGGAACATGATAGGAGACATTTCTACAATACATATAATCATTCTTATCTATCTAATACGATGACAACAGCTCTCCATACCTGCAGTCCACCACAAGGACCACCCTCTCTATTCCCTGAAAAGTGAAATCATCCTCAGTGACGAAGAGAGGGGGCTAAGCGCCCCCCATGGTCTCAGAGCATTAACTCTTCTAAGAGTCCTAAGAGTCCTGCTCACACTGATGGGGTGCAGCTGTGGGACCCTATTTTCAGAGATGATGTTCTCCACCCAACTCTCAAATAGCTGAAAGGGTCTTCAGTAGAGATGGATAGTCGAGCTGGGCTATCAGACGGTCACCTCTGTAGCTGTAGTGTCATTTTTCCTATGGTCCAATGTGTAAATTAAACAAAAAAGTGCACGTTTGTTATGATGTCCAAGATGGGGACCAGGATGTGGACATAATAAAAAATTAGGGAACATGATAGGAGACATTTCTACAATACATATAATCATTCTTATCTATCTAATACGATGACAACAGCTCTCCATACCTGCAGTCCACCACAAGGACCACCCTCTCTAATCCCTGAAAAATGAAATCATCCTCAGTGACGAAGAGAGGGGTCTAAGCGCCCCCATGGTCTCAGAGCATTAACTCTTCTAAGAGTCCTAAGAGTCCTGCTCACACTGATGGGGTGCAGCTGTGGGACCCTATTTTCAGAGATGATGTCCTCCACCCAACTCTCAAAAAGCTGAAAGGGTCTTCAGTAGAGATGGATAGTCGAGCTGGGCTATCAGACGGTCACCTCTGTAGCTGTAGTGTCATTTTTCCTATGGTCCAATGTGTAAATTAAACAAAAAAGTGCACGTTTGTTATGATGTCCAAGATGGGGACCAGGATGTGGACATAATAAAAAATTAGGGAACATGATAGGAGACATTTCTACAATACATATAATCATTCTTATCTATCTAATACGATGACAACAGCTCTCCATACCTGCAGTCCACCACAAGGACCACCCTCTCTAATCCCTGAAAAATGAAATCATCCTCAGTGACGAAGAGAGGGGGCCAAGCGCCCCCCATGGTACCAGAGCATTGACTCTTCTAAGAGTCCTAAGAGTCCTGCTCACACTGATGGGGTGAAGCTGTGGGACCCTATTTTCAGAGATGATGTCCTCCACCCAACTCTCAAAAAGCTGAAAGGGTCTTCAGTAGAGATGGATAGTCGAGCTGGGCTATCAGACGGTCACCTCTGTAGCTGTAGTGTCATTTTTCCTATGGTCCAATGTGTAAATTAAACAAAAAAGTGCACGTTTGTTATGATGTCCAAGATGGGGACCAGGATGTGGACATAATAAGAAATTAGGGAACATGATAGGAGACATTTCTACAATACATATAATCATTCTTATCTATCTAATACGATGACAACAGCTCTCCATACCTGCAGTCCACCACAATGACCACCCTCTCTAATCCCTGAAAAATGAAATCATCCTCAGGGACGAAGAGAGGGGGCTAAGCGCCCCCCATGGTTTTAGAGCATTGACTCTTCTAAGAGTCCTAAGAGTCCTGCTTACACTGATGGGGTGCAGCTGTGGGACCCTATTTTCAGAGATGATGTCCTCCACCCAACTCTCAAAAAGCTGAAAGGGTCTTCAGTAGAGATGGATAGTCGAGCTGGGCTATCATACGGTCACCTCTGTAGCTGTAGTGTCATTTTTCCTATGGTCCAATGTGTAAATTAAACAAAAAAGTGCACGTTTGTTATGATGTCCAAGATGGGGACCAGGATGTGGACATAATAAAAAATTAGGGAACATGATAGGAGACATTTCTACAATACATATAATCATTCTTATCTATCTAATACGATCACAACAGCTCTCCATACCTGCAGTCCACCACAAGGACCACTCTCTCTAATCCCTGAAAAATGAAATCATCCTCAGTGACGAAGAGAGGGGGCTAAGCGCCCCCCATGGTCTCAGAGCATTGACTCTTCTAAGAGTCCTAAGATTCCTGCTCACACTGATGGGGTGCAGCTGTGGGACCCTATTTTCAGAGATGATGTCCTCCACCCAACTCTCAAAAAGCTGAAAGGGTCTTCAGTAGAGATGGATAGTCGAGCTGGGCTATCAGACGGTCACCTCTGTAGCTGTAGTGTCATTTTTCCTATGGTCCAATGTGTAAATTAAACAAAAAAGTGCACGTTTGTTATGATGTCCAAGATGGGGACCAGGATGTGGACATAATAAAAAAATAGGGAACATGATAGGAGACATTTCTACAATACATATAATCATTCTTATCTATCTAATACGATGACAACAGCTCTCCATACCTGCAGTCCACCACAAGGACCACCCTCTCTATTCCCTGAAAAGTGAAATCATCCTCAGTGACGAAGAGAGGGGGCTAAGCGCCCCCCATGGTCTCAGAGCATTAACTCTTCTAAGAGTCCTAAGAGTCCTGCTCACACTGATGGGGTGCAGCTGTGGGACCCTATTTTCAGAGATGATGTTCTCCACCCAACTCTCAAATAGCTGAAAGGGTCTTCAGTAGAGATGGATAGTCGAGCTGGGCTATCAGACGGTCACCTCTGTAGCTGTAGTGTCATTTTTCCTATGGTCCAATGTGTAAATTAAACAAAAAAGTGCACGTTTGTTATGATGTCCAAGATGGGGACCAGGATGTGGACATAATAAAAAATTAGGGAACATGATAGGAGACATTTCTACAATACATATAATCATTCTTATCTATTTAATACGATGACAACAGCTCTCCATACCTGCAGTCCACCACAAGGACCACCCTCTCTAATCCCTGAAAAATGAAATCATCCTCAGTGACGAAGAGAGGGGGCTAAGCGCCCCCCATGGTCTCAGAGCATTGACTCTTCTAAGAGTCCTAAGAGTCCTGCTCACACTGATGGGGTGCAGCTGTGGGACCCTATTTTCAGAGATGATGTCCTCCACCCAACTCTCAAAAAGCTGAAAGGGTCTTCAGTAGAGATGGATAGTCGAGCTGGGCTATCAGACGGTCACCTCTGTAGCTGTAGTGTCATTTTTCCTATGGTCCAATGTGTAAATTAAACAAAAAAGTGCACGTTTGTTATGATGTCCAAGATGGGGACCAGGATGTGGACATAATAAAAAATTAGGGAACATGATAGGAGACATTTCTACAATACATATAATCATTCTTATCTATCTAATACGATGACAACAGCTCTCCATACCGTATTTCATGGTCAATCCAGGTTTGTCAGTGATGGCACTGACATAATGTATGGCGTCTTTTTCGGGCGTTATCCTTTGCCTTTTCATTGTGAAAATCCAGTTGCCTATATCAAAGCAAATTCTACTACTTGTAAAGTATGCAGAAAATGAAATGTAGAACATATAACATCAACTGCTTAGGAACGCATCATAGGTTAGTACTTAAAAGGATATTGTCATGTTCTAGTCATAATGCAAGCTGGACATTTTTCATGTTACCCTGTAATCGCCGGCCTGTTCTAATGCTCACAAGCAAAGATATATGCTCAGCTGCTAAGGCTTCCCTCTGCCTTCTGAATGAAAATTGAATATGTCTGGCTCACTGTGTATATAGCAGGTGCTCAGAAAAAATAAGAGTCAATTCAAAAGAAATAGCTCTGGCACACTATAGTGATTAATAACGTAAGAAAAGAACTCTTGGAATGCTGAAAATTCTTTATTTGTGCAAAAGGATAATTCATCCAACGTTTCGACCTTGTTTTTAGGTCTTTATCAAGGATAAAGTTATCTAAGATCATAAAGGGTTACAAAACCATATAAACACGTAATTAGAACATAGTACAACATAACAGTACAATATATTGCTACTTGAGAGTACAATGGGTCAAATGACCATGAGGCACATACAAAAAATTTTTCCAAAGCCATAGTGAAAACATTTGTACTGAGGAAAGAAAATTTCCACATGACCTATCTGGAGAAACATTCTGGATCAAACAACCAAAAATAGTCAAGCAGGTAAATACACACCTATATGGATAACAGGATGATATGTGTTCAATTGTATAGCGTCATTGCCATTAAGGTACAAATGGAAAACTTGCAATCCTATATAGTGAAGGAAATGAACACATATCATATCAAAGAACACAGGAACATGGGTGTGAGAAAAACCTCAATGTTTATACTTTGTTCTTTATAATGGTGTGAACATGTATATGTCTCAGTACCTTATGCACTTGAGAATTCTAGTGAGTAGATGATGAAAGCCTATTCCAGAACTGGAATCGGTAAATAATTGTAGGTGGAATCTAAATGAAAAGATGGTACAAGTGTTATCATGACACGTGGGCTATAACACAATGGACCGTGTGACAAAGAAGAAAGGAGAGAAAGAAGAGGAAGAAAATGGAACTACCTGTAACATTACGTGATAGTCACTGGTAAGTATCACTTGACAATTCAGGTGAAAAAGGATTCCTTTATTAAAGGGTTCTCAGTCGCCTCAGGATCATGAAATACTAGGGTAAATGATATGAGAATGGGTAAGAAGCACCACTAAAGGAAATATGAGATGCAGGACATATATCTATAAACCCCTGAACTACATGATAGAAATAAAAAGAAGAAAAAAGAAAAAAAAGAAGAAGGAAGAAGAACACATAGAATGCGGAAAGAGAATGGGTACAACTACCTGAGTTACTGCAGGGAGGCCCCTGGTTGGTATTGTGAGGGTTAGTGGAATTCCTTCACTGAAGGGTTCTCAGTTGCCTCAGGTTCGTGAAAAATGCTATAGACAAATAATGCCCGGAGAAAAGGGGTTCATATACAGCGAATAATGGTAATACAAGGTACATGTGTCACATGTAATAGTATATATATATATATTGTACTAAGCTCTACACCAGAAATAGAAAGTAGTCCCTCTGCCTTTTGTCTAGGTGCCCTGAGTTATGTCCTGTAAACTGTCACAGCGACCCAGACACACATGTGTAGTAGGGGAATATCCCTGCTGAGATGCCAGTGCTAGAGCACTCGTTTGCTGTGGAGTTGAACGCTATGTGAGCAGTTCTTACCTTCAATGAGCAGAAGTCTCTTTTTTCAGATTTCAATATCTCTGTGGGTATCTGGCAGAAATATGGAATACTCTTTACTGCTAAGACCCTGTACACCACTCCCACTAAAGGGGGCTTTACACGCTGCGACATCGCTAATGCGGAGTCGTTGGGGTCACGGAATTTGTGACGCACATCCGGCCGCATTAGCGATGTTGCTGCGTGTGACACCGATGAGCGATTTTGCATCGTTGCAAAAACGTGCAAAATCGCTCATCGGTGACATGGGTCTCCATTCTCGATTATCGTTACTGCAGCAGTAACGATGTAGTTCGTCGCTCCTGCGGCAGCACACATCACTCCGTGTGACACCGCAGAAACGAGGAACCTCTCCTTACCTGCCTCCCAGCCGCTATGAGGAAGGAAGGAGGTGGGCGGGATGTTCCGGCCACTCATCTCCGCCCCTCCGCTGCTATTGGGCGGTCGCTCAGTGACGTCGCTGTGACGCCGCACGGACCGCCCCCTTAGAAAGGAGGCGGTTCGCCGGTCACAGCGACGTCGCCGGGCAGGTAAGTATGTGTGACGGGTCTGGTCGGTGTTGTGCGGCATGGGCAGCGATTTACCCGTGTCGCGCAACAGATGGGGGCGGGTACCCACACTAGCGATATCGGGACCGATATCGCAGTGTGTAAAGTAGCCTTTAGTCACATGACCAAGACTGTATCTGTGTCCCTACAACACACTTGAGACAAATGTGTGTGTGAGCCTGCATTGTGGGGTATATATAATATATTATAGAGCTGGGAAGGATCATTCTAAGCAGTGAGCTGTTCCAGTATTTGTAGGAAAATACCCAGTAGAAGCATCAAACACAGCACCAATACCTCCCATCAGTATCCCACCACAGTGCCATGTAACCCATGCCCTACACTCCCATCTACACCAATACTATACAGGCACAAACTAGTATATCTGACTAAAAGCCCCCAAAATATGAAGAACGGCCTATAGTTGAGTGTGGATATAAAATCTATGTGAGCAGAGCTAGAATAGAAATCACTGATCGCATTGAAGTCATTCTGACCATAAATCACCATGATATCAAGGTGAGGAGTTGTGTGTTACTGCTGGGAGGAAAGGGTTAACAGTGGAATATTAAGGTGCATTTCTGTGTGCAGTGTTACTAGTCAATGTAACAATTCAATATGAGCTGCTCTTGGTGCCGGGGGAGGGAGATGCTCTCCTGAGCAAGATAGATGGGGAATGAACATGATATCTATATAGTGTAAGGCAGGGGGTCTCAAACTCGGCTGGGTGTATGGGCCGCACAGAGGAAAAAAATATTTGGGGGGCTGCATTCTTTGCAAGACAAAGTGACATTTTTATTGGTACCATATATGTATATATTTTTTTTACACACCTTTGGATGACTGATTTTCAACATTTTTCACTTGTTTATTATAACAAATGTGCACATTCTTTGGTTAAATCTAAAAAAAATAAATGTGATGTTAAAAAAAAGTCATGCCTTATTTTGTTTTTTTTTACATTTTATCCCTTTCTTTTAACTAATAGTGTTACAATTATGACGCTAGCGTTTTGTGAAGGGAATGCTTTGCCTACTTCCGTGACTATGGCCTTCCGGAACTGCTGCATTTTGGCTGACCTCTCCGCCTCGGGAATAAGAGACATAAAGTTCTCCTTGTAGCGTGGGTCTAACAGTGTTACCAACCAGTAATGATTGTCGGCCAAGATGTTCTTAACGCGAGGGTCACGAGACAGGCAGCTTACCATAAAGTCATCCATGTGCGCCAGACTCTTAACAGCCATCACTTCAGTATCCAGACCAACACGATGACTGAACATGCTGTCCTCCTCCTTCTCCTCCTCCTCATCTACCCTGTCCTCTGGCCAGCCACGCTGAACTGAGCATATGACTGGTATGCATGTCATATCCTCAATTTGGCCGGAGAGTTGCTCCATGTCTTCATCTTCCTCCTCGTCATAGTCCTCCACTGCACGTTGTGATGAGACGAGGCTGGGCTATGTGTTATCACCCACACCCACTACTGTTTCTTGCTCCAACTCATCGTGTTCCGCCTGCAATGCATCATGTTTGGTTTTGAGCAGAGACCGTTTTAGAAGGCAGAGAAGCGGTATGGTGACGCTAATAATGGCGTCATCGCCGCTCACCATCTTGGTGGAGTCCTCAAAGTTTTGGAGGATGGTACATAGGTCGGACATCCATCTCCACTCCTCAGGTGTTATGTGTGGAGTTTGACCCATTTCCCGACGGCTTAGGTGATGCAGGTACTCAACAACTGCCCTCTTCTGCTCACATATCCTGATCAACATGTGCAGAGTTGAATTCCAACGCGTGGGGACATCACACACCAGTCTGTGAGCCGGAAGATGCAAACGACGCTGAAAGCCGGCAAGGCCGGCTGAAGCAGTAGGTGACTTTCGAAAATGTGCAGACAGGCGGCGAACTTTTACCAGCAGATCAGACAGCTCTGGGTATGACTTTAGAAACCGCTGAACCACGAGGTTGAGCACATGGGCCATGCATGGAACATGTGTCAGCTGGCCTCGCCTCAAAGCCGCCACTAGGTTCCGGCCATTGTCACACACAACCTTTCCTGGCTTTAGGTTCAGAGGTGTGAGCCAGTGATCTGCATGCTGTTTTAGAGCTGTCCACACCTCTTCTGCATTGTGGGATTTGTCACTTATGCAGATTAGCTGCAGCACAGCCTGTTGCCGCTTCGCCGAGGCAGTGCTGCAGTGCTTCCAGCTTGGGACTGGTGTGGAGGGTAAAGTGGATGAGGATGCGCAGGAGGAGGAGGAGGCTGAAGAGCATGACATTCCGGAGCTGTAGAGTGTGGGTGAAACCCTGACTGAGGTAGGGCCTGCAAACCTTGGTGTGGGAAGGACTTGTTCCGTTCCTCGCTCAAACTGGGTCCCAGCTGGGCTGGGCTGGGTCCCTAC
Organism: Anomaloglossus baeobatrachus; assembly: GCF_048569485.1. NCBI lineage: Eukaryota > Metazoa > Chordata > Amphibia > Anura > Aromobatidae > Anomaloglossus > Anomaloglossus baeobatrachus. The sequence continues at coordinate 575,618 of NW_027441910.1, forward strand.
CCGGCTGGGTAGGGCGTTGTGGGGGGTTTGTCTATCTCCGTTTGAGGTGAGTTTGTTTAAGTTAGCCTTTTCTTTGGCGTTTTTTGGAGCCCTGCGGGTTGGGGAGTTGGTATCGCCCAGTAAGGCGTTCCCCGGGGGCTTAGATTGGGGTGACATTGTCAGTGGAAAACGGAGTTGAATTTTGGATTAGGAAATCGAAAACTGATCAGAGAGGTGTGGGTAGACTAGTCCGTTTGGGGATGGTTGTGGCATCTGATATGTGCCCGTTCAAGTGTCTCGGGAATTTTCAACAGATCCGTCCGAAGGTGGATGGCCCCTTATTATGTCACGAGGATGGGTCCTTTTTATCGAGATACCAATTTGTGAGTGTTTTTAGGGCATGTTTGAAGTCGTTGGGGTTAGATCCGAAGTCTTTCGGATTGGGGCAGCGACGGAGGCCTCTATATGCGGCCTACCGGAGGAGACAGTTAAGCAGATTGGTAGGTGGAAGTCGCAGCGCTTTAAGTCGTATGTACGTCCCCAGGTGGTTGTTGGCAATTGAGGGGAAAAGGGGGGGGTATTAGGGTAGCAATGGGGGGGGGTGAGAGTGTGTGTTTTTTGTCAATTTGGTTTGGTGAGGCAATAAAATGGTGTCGTCTGTACATTTTGTATTGCAGAAGCACCCCCCCTTCCTTCCCTGGTCTGGATCCTTGGCCACTCTTATGTGTATTGGGGAGCCCGACGAGCGGACGCGAGATGGAACGGGAGACAGCTAGGTTTTGAGAAGGACCTGGCTCTCGTGCGATGGCTCGGTGTTCGGGGGTTAGGGTGGAACAGGGTGTTGCAGGAGGTGCATAGATACGCCCGGTTGGACAGACCTCCTGACATGTTAGTGTTGCATGCCGGGGGGAATGATTTGGGTGGGCGTCCTTTTCGAATCTTGATAAAGGACATCAAACATGATTTGTTACGGTTATGGGTGTCGTTTCCAGGTCTAACGATAGTCTGGTCGGAGATAGTAGCGAGAAAGAGTTGGCAGAAAGCGCGGTCAGTTGACAGGTTGAACAAGGCGCGGGCGAAGGTTAATAGGGCGATCTCGAAGTTTGTTAGTCGGAACGGGGGTATAGCAATACGGCATGTTGAGTTGGAAAGGACGGAAGAGGAATTTTGGTTGGCTGACGGGGTACACCTTAATGCGGTGGGAACTGACTTATGGGCTCTTGGCTTGCAGGGAGGTATTGAGAGGGCCCTTTGGTTGCGGGGGGTCTCAGGCACTTGAAGGGTTTCAAGGTGCCTTCGTTGTGGTGTTGTTTATTGGTGGGTCCTTGAAGTTGGTTTAAAATTGGTTCGGGGATTCATCCGGGTATGGATCCCCTCATTGGCAGAATTGATGGTCCCCTGGTGATTTTGGGGGGGAACCCCGACGGGGTATGTCGGGGCCCCTGGGGGTGTGGTTGGGGTTGACGGAGGATTAACCCTTACCATTTGGTGCTCCTGAGCCAGTGTGGGTAACGGCTGGGAGCAAGTTGAGGTTTTTTATTGCTCGGTTATGGGAATCACCAGGGTTTTGGTAGCTTCAAGGACCTTACCACATTGCAAATTTTATTGGTTATGTATTCTTGTTAATAAAATGGCTGCTATGGCCAAAATTATCCAAAGATAAATATGTGTCTGTGTAATTACTTTTAAATAAGAAATGGGAATGGAGGTGTGGGGTATGAAAGGAAGACCGGAGTCAACAATTCCAGGGTCAAGCATGTTTATTTGCGTAAGCTTCGTTCCAGGGTAGAAAGGGTAAGAGTGCCTTTCAGAATTCGAAGTGGTCGGACTGTACGGACCACCAAGAACTGCAGGAGAGCTTGAACATCTTCCCATGGATTTGCGACATCCTCCCTCATCAGTTACGTAGGTAAGCAGGTTCTCAGCATTGCAGCCCATTTGTTGTCTTAAGTTAGTTAAGCGGGGTTAACTAACCTGTCAGTTCAGCCTCAGGTCTAAAGCAGAGGCCTGGACTCCACTCCTTACTCCTCACTCCACAACTCTCCTTAAAAACAACTGACTCCTTTTTCCTGCCCCGGGGTCTCCAGACCCCTAGGTGGGCGTTTCCTTCCGTCTGGTCCTGCCCACTGATGTGCCTGTCTTTCCCTGGGGGAGGTGACTAGGATTTTCTGGTTGGCTTTGTGTGACTTAGGTGAGGGAAGTTGTTATGCGGGGGCCTATGTGTGACTACCTGCAGTGTCAGGGCGTCACATATGTATGTGTGTATGTCTGCTAAAGGAATCCGCACCGTCATATTTACAAACACAAAATTTTGCAGACACCTCATGTGACTCAGGGAATGTTGTAGACTATGTTTTAACAGGAATATTTAACCCCGCGCTTTACAGTTACTCTCCAAAAAACCTGCCTCCATTAAACTGAATGGAGGTGGGAGCTGCAAGTTATTAATAGCAGCTGTGATTGGTTGCTATAGGAACAAAGGACATTCATAGTATAAGAAGCTTATGTGTGAGATAATATGATGTCAGTGGGGAGACAGATAGAGAGAGACAGACACAGACTGAGAGACAAACAGACAGAGACAGATAGGCATAGACAGACAGGGAAAGAGACAGAGACAAACAGACAGAGGCAGACAGGGAAAGAGACAGACAGAGATAGACAGGGAAAAAAGGCAGACAGACAGAGACAGAGAAAGAGACAGAGGCAGATAGGGAAACAGACAGAGACAAACATACAGAGACAGGCAGGAGAAAAGGCAGACCGACAGGGAAAGAGACAGACAGGGGAAGAGACAGACAGAGAGAGACAGACAGATAGAGACAGACAAAGAAATACAGAGATAGACAGGGAAAGAGACAAACGGGGAATGAGTCAGACAGAGAGAGACAAAGAGAGATAGGCAGAGAGAGACAGAGAAAGAGACAGACAGGGGAAGAGAAAGACAGAGACAGACAAAGAAATACAGAGACAGACAGGGGAAGAGACAGACAGGGGAAGAGACAGACAGGGGAAGAGACAGACAGACAGGGAAAGAGACAGACCTGGAAAAGAGACAGACCTGGAAAAGAGACAGGCCTGGAAAAGAGACAGACAGACATAGAAACAGACAGCCACAAAGAGAGAGAGAGACAGACAGACACAGAGAGACAGACAGAGATAGAGAGACAGACAGACATGGATAGAGATAGAGACACACAGAGACAGACAGATGACAGAGACTGGGAGAGAGACAGACAGAAGCATAAATCCCTAACTAAAACTTAACATTTAATGATAGTTTTAAAAGGTAAAAAAACACAAATCATGTAAATAGAATGACTCTCTTCTGTGCATAGAGTCAACATTTTGTGTTTGTAAATATGACGGTGCGGATTCCTTTAGCAGACATACACACATACATATGTGACGCCCTGACACTGCAGGTAGTCACACATAGGCCCCCGCATAACAACTTCCCTCACCTAAGTCACACAAAGCCAACCAGAAAACCCTAGTCACCTCCCCCAGGGAAAGACAGGCACACCAGTGGGCAGGACCAGACGGAAGGAAACGCCCACCTAGGGGTCTGGAGACCCCGGGGCAGGAAAAAGGAGTCAGTTGTTTTTAAGGAGAGTTGTGGAGTGAGGAGTAAGGAGTGGAGTCCAGGCCTCTGCTTTAGACCTGAGGCTGAACTGACAGGTTAGTTAACCCCGCTTAACTAACTTAAGATAACAAATGGGCTGCAATGCTGAGAACCTGCTTACCTACGTAACTGATGAGGGAGGATGTCGCAAATCCATGGGAAGATGTTCAAGCTCTCCTGCAGTTCTTGGTGGCCCGTACAGTCCGACCACTTCGAATTCTGAAAGGCACTCTTACCCTTTCTACCCTGGAACGAAGCTTAGGCAAATAAACATGCTTGACCCTGGAATTGTTGACTCCGGTCTTCCTTTCATACCCCACACCTCCATTCCCATTTCTTATTTAAAAGTAATTACACAGACACAAATTTATCTTTGGATAATTTTGGCCATAGCAGCCATTTTATTAACAAGAATACATAACCAATAAAATTTGCAATGTGGTAAGGTCCTTGAAGCTACCAAAACCCTGGTGATTCCCATAACCGAGCAATAAAAAACCTCAACTTGCTCCCAGCCATTACCCACACTGGCTCAGGAGCACCAAATGGTAAGGGTTAATCCTCCGTCAACCCCAACCACACCCCCAGGGGCCCCGACATACCCCGTCGGGGTTCCCCCCCAAAATCACCAGGGGACCATCAATTCTGCCAATGAGGGGATCCATACCCGGATGAATCCCCGAACCAATTTTAAACCAACTTCAAGGACCCACCAATAAACAACACCACAACGAAGGCACCTTGAAACCCTTCAAGTGCCTGAGACCCCCCGCAACCAAAGGGCCCTCTCAATACCTCCCTGCAAGCCAAGAGCCCATAAGTCAGTTCCCACCGCATTAAGGTGTACCCCGTCAGCCAACCAAAATTCCTCTTCCGTCCTTTCCAACTCAACATGCCGTATTGCTATACCCCCGTTCCGACTAACAAACTTCGAGATCGCCCTATTAACCTTCGCCCGCGCCTTGTTCAACCTGTCAACTGACCGCGCTTTCTGCCAACTCTTTCTCGCTACTATCTCCGACCAGACTATCGTTAGACCTGGAAACGACACCCATAACCGTAACAAATCATGTTTGATGTCCTTTATCAAGATTCGAAAAGGACGCCCACCCAAATCATTCCCCCCGGCATGCAACACTAACATGTCAGGAGGTCTGTCCAACCGGGCGTATCTATGCACCTCCTGCAACACCCTGTTCCACCCTAACCCCCGAACACCGAGCCATCGCACGAGAGCCAGGTCCTTCTCAAAACCTAGCTGTCTCCCGTTCCATCTCGCGTCCGTTCGTCGGGCTCCCCAATACACATAAGAGTGGCCAAGGATCCAGACCAGGGAAGGAAGAGGGGGTGCTTCTGCAATACAAAATGTACAGACGACACCATTTTATTGCCTCACCAAACCAAATTGACAAAAAACACACACTCTCACCCCCCCCCATTGCTACCCTAATACCCCCCCCTTTTCCCCTCAATTGCCAACAACCACCTGGGGACGTACATACGACTTAAAGCGCTGCGACTTCCACCTACCAATCTGCTTAACTGTCTCCTCCGGTAGGCCGCATATAGAGGCCTCCGTCGCTGCCCCAATCCGAAAGACTTCGGATCTAACCCCAACGACTTCAAACATGCCCTAAAAACACTCACAAATTGGTATCTCGATAAAAAGGACCCATCCTCGTGGACATAATAAGGGGCCATCCACCTTCGGACGGATCTGTTGAAAATTCCCGAGACACTTGAACGGGCACATATCAGATGCCACAACCATCCCCAAACGGACTAGTCTACCCACACCTCTCTGATCAGTTTTCGATTTCCTAATCCAAAATTCAACTCCGTTTTCCACTGACATAATGTCACCCCAATCCAAGCCCCCGGGGAACGCCTTACTGGGCGATACCAACTCCCCAACCCGCAGGGCTCCAAAAAAACGCCAAGAAAAGGCTAACTTAAACAAACTCACCTCAAAACGGAGATAGACAAACCCCCCCACAACGCCCTACCCAGCCGGGTAGGGACCCAGCCCAGCCCAGCTGGGACCTCAGTTTGAGCGAGGAACGGAACAAGTCCTTCCCACACCAAGGTTTGCAGGCCCTACCTCAGTCAGGGTTTCACCCACACTCTACAGCTCCGGAATGTCATGCTCTTCAGCCTCCTCCTCCTCCTGCGCATCCTCATCCACTTTACCCTCCACACCAGTCCCAAGCTGGAAGCACTGCAGCACTTGCCTCGGCGAAGCGGCAACAGACTGTGCTGCAGCTAATCTGCATAGGTGACAAACCCCACAATGCAGAAGAGGGTGTGGACAGCTCTAAAACAGCATGCAGATCACTGGCTCACACCCTCTGAACCTAAAGCCAGGAAAGGTTGTGTGTGACAATGGCCGGAACCTGGTGGCGGCTTTGAGGCGAGGCCAGCTGACACATGTTCCATGCATGGCCCATGTGCTCAACCTCGTGGTTCAGCGGTTTCTAAAGTCATACCCAGAGCTGTCTGATCTGCTGGTAAAAGTTCGCTGCCTGTCTGCACATTTTCGAAAGTCACCTACTGCTTCAGCCGGCCTTGCCGGCTTTCAGCGTCGTTTGCATCTTCCGGCTCACAGACTGGTGTGTGATGTCCCCACGCGTTGGAATTCAACTCTGCACATGTTGATCAGGATATGTGAGCAGAAAGAGGGCAGTTGTTGAGTACCTGCATCACCTAAGCCGTCGGGAAATGGGTCAAACTCCACACATAACACCTGAGGAGTGGAGATGGATGTCCGACGTATGTACCATCCTCCAAAACTTTGAGGACTCCACCAAGATGGTGAGCGGCGATGACGCCATTATTAGCGTCACCATACCGCTTCTCTGCCTTCTAAAACGGTCTCTGCTCAAAACCAAACATGATGCATTGCAGGCGGAACACGATGAGTTGGAGCAAGAAACAGTAGTGGGTGTGGGTGATAACACATAGGCCCAGCCTCGTCTCATCACAACGTGCAGTCTGGAGGACTATGACGAGGAGGAGGATGAAGACATGGAGCAACTCTCCGGACAAATTGAGGATATGACATGCATACCAGTCATCATGCTCAGTTTCAGCGTGGCTGGCCAGAGGACAGGGTAGATGATGAGAGAGGAGGAGGAGAGGAGGAGGACAGAAGGAGGAGGACAGCATGTTCAGTTCATCGTGTTGGTCTGGATTACTGAAGTGATGGCTGTTAAGAGTCTGGCGCACATGGATGACTTTGTGGTAAGCTGCCTGTCTCGTGACCCTCTGCGATAAGAACATCTTGGCCGACAATCATTACTGGTTTGGTAACACTTGTTAGACCCACGCTACAAGGAGAACTTTTATGTCTCTTATTCCCCGAGGCGGAGAGGTCAGCCAAAATGCAGCAGTTCCGGAAGGCCATAGTCACGGAAGTAGGCAAAGCATTCCCCTTCACAAAACGCTAGCGTCATAATTGTAACACTATTAGTTAAAAGAAAGGGATAAAATGTAAAAAAAAAACAAAATAAGGCATGACTTTTTTTTTAACATCAAATTTTTTTTTTTTAGATTTAACCAAAGAATGTGCACATTTTGTTATAATAAACAAAGTGAAAAAATGTTGAAAATCAGTCATCCAAAGGTGTGTGAAAAAAATATATATATATAGGTTACCAATAAAAATGTCACTTTGTCCTGCAAAGAATGCAGGCCCCCAAATTATTTTTTTTCCTCTGTGCGGGCCCATACACCCAGCCGAGTTTGAGACCCCCTGCCTTACACTATAATAGATATCATGTTAAATTCCCCATCCTATCTTGCTCAGGAGAGCATCTCCCTCCCCCGGCACCAAGAGCAGCCTCATATTGAATTGTTACATTGACTAGTAACACTGCACACAGAAATGCACCTTAATATTCCACTGTTAACCCTTTCCTCCCAGCAGTAACACAACAACTCCTCACCTTGATATCATGGTGATTTATGGTCAGAATGACTTCAATGCGATCAGATCTGTATTTTCTATTCTAGCTCTGCTTCACATAGATTTTATATCCACACTCAACTACTAGGCCGTTCTTCACTATTTTGGGGGCTTTTAGTCAGATATACTAGTTTGTGCCTGTATAGTATTGGTGTAGATGGGAGTGTAGGGCAATGGGGTTACATGGCACTGTGGTGGGATACTGATGGGAGGTATTGGTGGCTGTGTTTGATGCTTCTACTGGGTATTTTTCCTACAAATACTGAACAGCTCACTGCTTAGAATGATCCTTCCCAGCTCTATAATATATTATATATACCCCACAATGCAGGCTCACACACACATTTGTCTCAAGTGTGTTGTAGGGACACAGATACACGTCTTGGTCATGTGACTAAAGGCTACTTTACCACACTGCGATAATCAGGTCCCGATATCTGCTAGTGTGGGGTACCCGCCCCAATCTGTTGCGCGAGCACGGGCAAATCGCTGCCCATGCGCAGCAACACCGACCAGACCCGTCACACATACTTACCTGACCAGGCGACGTCGCTGTGACCGGCGAACCGACCCCTTAGAAAG